>NC_044190.1:17016915-17166058 GCF_900880675.1 Sparus aurata
CAAAATAGTGCTGAGGCAGCATCCAGCAGCCGTTTGGGGGACACGACACTACACTCTCTCCTGGGAAAAGAAACTCTGGATTCTGATCCACTGTGACACAAATATTAAATATCTGCGTAAACACAATGCTGTGTGTAATCTGTGGTAACTCTACTAATGCGCCATTACACTTACAACTGAAATGTAGACAGTCAAATTTTACTCGAATAAGAAATCAGCTGTGCAGATAGCAGCAGAGGACTCCAATTTAAGAAAAACTGCACAAATCATTACCACTTTGTGCATGTTGTAATCTAATTAACTACCTGCTCAGAGTAGACTAAATAATGTCTCTATGATTAAAAGGGTCATTAATATCTAGATTTTTCTAGTCATGGGCAGCTATGGCTCAGGGGTAGAGCCAGCGTTTTGTTGGCTCTACTGTATCATTGGTTTACACACCAGGTACTTCAACAAGTACAAAAACTACACTTGCATTTTATCTGTTTTATCTTTCAATTTGTTGCCAAAGAGCAACTGCTTAGCGAGAGAAGATTAAGCTGTTTCTGCTTCACAATCAATAACACATCGGATGCAGCTTAGAATGTTTCCCAATCATCAAACTGTTGAGGTGATATGACCATTTCTAATGAAACACACATAGTTGGTCTGCTACCCAACATGCAAAGAAAGAAAAACACCCCCAAGCCACAAGCATCGTTCCTCGAGTACAGCAACAAGCAGTTGTAATTAGCTACTTCCCACCTCTGCGTGTTGTGCAGCTATTTATCCTCCAGATTCACCACCACCCCTGACTCCCTTGCAGCGCATCGACTAGAGAGTGCATTAAAATGCAGAGAAAAGCAACAGCGGTGTCTGGGAAGGTGGAGAGAGGCTGGGGGAAGGTGCTGGAGACAGGAAATCATTGTCTGATTCATCACTTCATGTTCAGCGGATTACATGCTGCGAGAGACACTGGTGGAAAATATGTTTCATGAATAAAACAGGATTATTTATTAAAAAAGATAAAACAAGCATTGAGGTTTAATCCCTTGGTAGGATGGCAGATAAATTATCTCAAATTATCTAACGGAAGCTACAAAACAGGCACTACAATGAAGGGCTTAGATTTCATAAAGATGCAACCAATTACCATTTGAGAGCCATGTTATCTGTATGGCTGTGGATTTATGTGTTTGGTTCTAGTATTGGCTAGGGCTGTACCATTATAATAAAATAAACACCACATCAGAATCATAGTTTTCAAATCTAAAAAGGCAAATGTGTGACAAAACAGCATTATAATGAGGTACTGTAGTGCTACAAAGATGTCCTGTTCTCCAGATGTAAGAATACATCTTTATGTGGTACAGCCAACAGCAAATTAGCATTATCTATCAAAGTAATTGTAATATAACTTTCTTTTTTTTTTAACCATATGGTTCCACCCTTGTCTTGGTCTAATATGAACCCTGATGGTGCCATGTTCCTGAATTCTCCAAGGTAAAAGGAAAAAAGTGGGCTCAAAATAAATACATTATTTAATGAGAACAGCATTTGAAGAGCTTGAAGAAAAACATAATTTTCCTTGTGGAAAAACAGGCCTGCAGCAAATTTTAAAAACAAGGTCCCATGTTCTCTTAGTACCACTGTTCATCATCAGAGTGCCATTTGTGTGCCCAAAGCCCTGCAGGCGAACAATGTCCAGCAATATTTCATTGAACAAGACATGACGGAAATCTCTATTTCTTGTAACAAAGGAGGCTGATGTAGAGAAAGCTTGTCCACCTTCCCCTCGTCCATGTTCTTTTGTCTGCAGCCTCCAAAACAGCCTTGGCTATTCGGGCACAATGATAGAGGTAGGACTGAGGTTAAGAGGCTGTGGAGTGTGTGTGTGTGTGTGTGTGTGTGTGTATGTATGTTGGGAATTGGCTGGAGGAACATGAAGAACCTCCAGCTCCACATTCGGGGCTACAGATAAAAAGCAGCACCTTTTCTACCCCTCATCCCTCCTTATCACTTGGAAAATTCCTGGTGTGTAAAATTCAATTCCAACTGTATTTCCCAGGATGAAGATGAGGGCACGGATTGAAGAAAACATAACCTGGAGAAGCTGGGACAACCGCTCAATCCCTCTCTCTCAAACACACACACACACACACATACACACACACTGCAGACACAAGATTACTCTGTCTTTCTAGAACAAAGGCTGAAGTGGACTCACATTAAGCCAATGAGGCAAAGAAAGACCCACTTACAGTATCATACATGCTGATCTGGAGGCACTGGGTTTTGGCATGTATTCAGATGCCAGCAGCAACAAGAGACGCAATGTATTTAAATCTCTTAAGTCTCACCTACCTGTTTCTATCTATTCCAGTCACACACAACCTGAGCCTGAAGCGATCCTCACAGGAGCTGCACATGAATTCTATATTTTTTATGAGCTCGAAATGAAAAAACAAATGCATATCTAATAATTCCAAATATAACCACTGGCAAGAATCCATCTAATTGACTCTAAAAGTGATAATAATTAATCAGTGAAAGTGGAAGCAGCCTTTATGTCTGATGGGGGGTTGTCAGCTTATATGATAAACCCTGGTTCTCAGCTTTAATTATCGCTTCATTATTCAATGAAATTAAACCAAAGACTGAAGAGTCCTCGAAGACTGATCCCAATTCAGGGCCACCTGCTGAAATAATTAAGAATTAAAAAGATGTGTTGTTCTCCGTGTGTGTGTGTTTGTATATGAATACAATGGCAGAGAGGAAATCCTATCGCCACAGGAGTGAGCTGGAGCACCTGTTCATCAGCAGAGCACCTCCCCTGAACCAGACTGAACCAGATCCTGGCCACTGACCCCCAGACGGGGATTACAATGTTGTGCGAGTCAGGACAGCCGGACCATCACACACCCTGCTGGGTGTTATACTGACAACATCATTTTTACAGTCGTATAGACTCGAGCTGTCACACACGGTAACTTCGGTCACAACTCAACTGAAAATGCCGCTATCTTGTTGATTTGTAGAGTCCAAATTCAGCTGTGTGTTGTTCTTTTACCAATACCGCCCTATGAAACGGAACAAGTCCATTGCCGGCCTTTTTTCCACTAGAACAGAAAATTTATGGAGGCTTTGGGCAAAAATGCTGTTTTTAATAAAAGAAAACTGTTCATGCAATTAAAATGAGTTGAAAATATGCAGCTTTTATGTGTACACTTGCATAATAATTGGTTATTTCATCTTTTATTTTGCAACATAAAATTAGATGAAATAACACTTAGTGTATCTTTTATTTTGTTAAACTGTCATATATTGGTGTTTCACTACAACCGCTGTGTTACAAATATGTACACACATAGAGCAGATTAAGCTTCTGCTGCTCAAAGAAAAAGGGGCAAAATGGGTCTCATTACCAAACTATTTAGATGTCTAAAACTAATAGAACTATTTATATTATTTGTAATCATTTATCTGTGTAGTATAAATTGTAAATGCATTTATAAAGTACCAAAAAATGACTAAATTCAGACTGAAGGCAGAAGATTTTCTTTCTAGGGTCACCGAGGATGTCCTTCCTGACACGAAGCTGCGCAGGCGTTTGGTATGTGTGGGGTCGTGTTTTAGGGGGCCCAGCTAGCCAATCGTGTTGCCCCATAGCCGAAGTCCAGGCCATCCCACCAGCCACTGCCACCTGTCCTTCACCCTCCCTCAGGGCGCTGGGAGAGGGTGAGGGCCAGATGGCTCTTGAGGGCCAAGCAGCATCCTGAGTGCAGCATCCTCCCCACCCCCAGCCTCAAAGCTACTTGCCTGGTCCCACCTCCACCCTCTGAACCCCTCCTCCCCTTCCCCAATCCAAACCCCTGAGCCCCAGCGCTCGTCAGTGCTGCATGACTGGGCAAACACAGTCCTTCACCAAAATAAATCCCCTGTCTCTCCTCTGCAGCTGCCTTGGTTTGCAAGAAAAGCTTAACCAGAGCCTAAAAGAGCCCTCATCTCTACTGGCAAAACAGCATTCATGGGATTTTCACTATCACAAAGTGCCAGAACCTGCTACTCAAGCCGATTCTTTACTGGTTAACTGAACATTTTTAAAAGAAAGAGGTTGACATCTGCTTGAGCAACATAGCATCCTGGGCTAAATAAGATAACAAGAGTCAGCCACTATGATCACTAAAGATGGTAATCACTTATCTGTGAGATCCATTCAGGAAAGGACACAACTGTTAAAGGGGGCTAATGTCCAAAATAGGTTCTAAATAACCTCACAAGGCTGCTCATTTGTCATCATGCTATCCTATCTCTCTGGTATTACATTCAATTAGTTTTCGATACCAGCAGTGCAGAGCGGCTGGCACACATCATCAATCAAACCCTGTCAATGACAAATTGTCACCTCTCTGGTCGCTCACCATATCTAGGCAACAAGCCAGTGTAACAGTGGAGAGATGATTCGTGGCGGTGATCACCAAATCTAATAGATGTCGCAACTTGAGGTGGGAGTCGAGCGTCAAATCTCGCTGAGAGCAGAGATACCCATCATTATTCAAATGTGTTCAGGTGTCAGCAACAAATGATCACAACTGTTTGAAAAGGTATGACCTTCAGTGTTTGTTAGCTTGTTTAAGAGAATAATGTCAGAGGGAACTGACTGCTGCAATCTGAGTGGTGGTTAGCACAGATGTTGCAGTCCTAATGAGCAGGTTGGCAGCTCAGGGAGGGTACAGCCACAGTGACCTTGCCCATATGTCTGGCTAAGTGTCCCCTGTTAGAGGAAACACTGTAGAGAAAGAACGAAACGTAAAAAGAAAATTCTGTTACCTCCATAATCCTTAAAAGCGCACTAAAGGGCACTAAAGAACAGTAACTTTAACAAAAACTTTAAATAGACTGCTTTAAAAATTGTTCTGACTCTGGTGGAGTCCATACCAAAACTACAGCAACTGTTGGGAACAACATCATTTGGATCCCTTTCAGCGCAGTTTGATGAACTCAGACAGCCAAATAATTTGAATCTGAAATAACAGTGCATCATTTTCACTTATTAAACACTTATATAATGTAATATTAGGCTGCTTATTACCTGAGACATACTGCCAAATGGTGCTGATGGGGTCTCTGAAGTTCGTTCTGTCTTTACTGATGTCCTCTTTAACAACTGCCAAGATAACTGATGAATGAATAAAAATGGTCTGTTTGAGTGTCTCATCTCTGTAGGGTTTCATGAACTCATCTTTCTGTTTTCGAAAAGCCCAAAGAGACCAGACCCCTCTAAATGAATGGAGGCATGGTCAAATCCACCCTTTAACGTGATAGCAGGACGTAAAAAAACATACAGACATGCTCACCAGTGAAATAAGATACAAATAAAAACCAAAAAACATCGACTTTACCGTAGAAATTATGTTTAAAACGCTCTTTTCCTACAGGGAGAACTCCACTGCGCATGCGCGCGGATTTACGACACCGACGTCCATCGTACGGCTGAATCTGTGCCAGCTGCTGTGCTCTGGCTCTACTCTACCTGACCATGATGTATGGACCAGATAATGTCTAATACATCATTTCTTATCATTCACTTTATAAATTAGATAACGATTCGTAAGCAGTAAATGTTATGCGGCCTAGAAGGACTTTGATGGTCTCTGTCGTAAAAACTACTTGTGCGCATGCGCTGGTGAAACAACATGATTGGGCTATAATTTTCCCAGTTCGGCTGTGACAACGCAGGTGATTGGCTGTTGGTGAAAGTGGCGGGATATGCGCCATCTTTGGCGTCGCAGATTTCCCCATTCAAAATGATCAGAGTGATCTGTCTCTACAATAGTTGAACGTCTCTGTTTGTTCTGTTCAAACGTTGTAAAAGTCACCAGATGCACTAAGCTGGATATATTAAAGTGAAATAGCATGTCAAAAAGCATATAGGTTATTTTTAAATTCAACTTAAATGTAATTAAGCAACTGCATTACATAGAATCAGTGATTAATGTATGTGAAAATTATCTGTTTTTCTGTGTACCACAAGCCAAAGATTGTTGGTACAAACAACTGAACTCTCAGGTTACCTTATCTAGAAGGGATACAGGAGTAGGGATGCAGCAGCTTTGTAGCGGAAGAAGCCAGTTAAAGCAGTTCATCATCTGACAAGGATGCTTCCTTTACACCTCCTTGTGGAGGTAGTCAAGGATTGCCCACAGAGAGCATTAGAGGTTATGTAATATTTCATGAAACCTCTATTTCTGGAGTAATGACATATCCAATATGACATTGGTAGACTAGGATCCCCCAGAAGGAGTTAGAGGAAGTAGCTAGGGAAAAATGGTGATTTGGCTTCCATTCTTAGCATGATGGCACTGTGACAATGTATGGATAGATAGATTAATGGAGGTGTTGCTGGTGTGCATGTCAGCATGTTGTGCATTATGTTTGATAGCTTGCCATATTAAGACCATTAAAAAAGGACATTCATGAGTCTTCCCAGGCTGGAAATCACTAGAGCCTGGCAGCCATGGGAAGAAACCCTAAAGCAGGCTTCTCCTGCGGGGTATGAACTGTATCCTGGGGTTCAGGATTAAGTCCATCTTGTGAAGGAAATAAACAAAGCCATGTAGGGTTTCCTACTCATCTGTGCCTCTGAGCTAATTATGAGGCTGTTAGAGAATAACTGCAGCAGAGCAGCACACACAACCACTGTAAACACCTCATTATCCTACAGAACCCCACCCAACCGTATCAAACGCCGCTTAATGAGCAGTCAGAAACTACCAGTGAAAATAAATACATAATTTCCAATGGTCCTGATTGAGCAATTAGTGTCAAATCCCTTTCATTGTCAATGGGCTGAATCAATAATACATTCCATTACAGAATGCTCTCCGTCACCTTGTGAATGCCCTTCGTCATCTCTCACAGACGCCAGTGAGAGGGGTTGAGCTCTGCTGTCAAACTCAGTCTTTATGTTCTCCTGATTGCCTGTTTGAGGACCTCGCATTTTCTCAGCATAACAAAGCCCAGTTCCTGTTCTGACACTTCGGATAATAAAGATATTGGGAGCACTGCTTTCTCACCAAACACTGAGGCAACTTCAAAACATGACTAAAGGGAAACACAGGGTTATGTCAACACTATGTTCAGCATCAGCGCTGTAAATCTGTATTATATCCACAACAATTCACTGTGAGGTCAGGCTATAAATCAAAGAGCAGTTCAGTAACCTAGAATTCAGTGTTTCATTTGCACTCTCCCAGGATCCAGGCTGTATGGGAGGCAGCGATATGCCAACTGTCCAATATGATGCTCAGACATTGTTAATCAAAATCAGCTCACAGCTCCTATTCTTTGACTGTGCTCCAATAAATTAAGCATGCCTGTCTAAACCTGGTTCACAGGCATTCAAATCTTTCCAACTGAATTTCACGCTGGCTCACATAAATCTGTGATGGAGAACAGACACAATGAATGAATCAAAAAGGATGAATATGTGATTTATGGTCAAACAAAGTCAATTTTAAGCAGCTAAGAAAGGAAATCGCTTTTTTCAGACTTTCAGACTAAAAGTCAGGATTTAATGAAAAAAGACGGATGTAAACATTACAAAAATTCACATTTTTAATCTAACGAACTATTCAGCATTTAACCGTATGTGTTGGTGTTTAGCCATTGCTTATTCTGTCCAGTGAATCAATTGACTGATGAATCATTTGACTGATGAATATGTATTCCGATTAATAATTTTATTTCGGGCTTTATAAACTGGTGGAACTGGTGTTCATTCATTTAACTTCCAATTATAAATTTTCATCTAATTCCTTGAATCACGAAAGTGATTATTTACAGGAAGAAAAGGTGCAAATAAATGTTCAGTGGCAAAATATTTTTATACTGTCTTTTTAAATCTGACCTGCACTGTTGCAACCACTAGAAAAGTTCAGTCACAGACACAAATAGTCACACCCAGTGGCCCTGCTATTCAAAAGTAGGATTTTGTTCAAGGATTTTTTTTGTGTGTGTGATAAAGTGTGACAACATACACAACAAGGACAGCCGGTACAGTGCTATCAGATTTACAACATTATATGCTTGACGTCACTTAATCATTTGACTATAATGTTGGAAGGAGTTGAGGTCTTGACTTCTGTCTCTTCATACTGATGATGATGACAGATGTTTTAGGATGTTGGCCTGCTGGTGTGGTCACTGTCCTCCCAAGAATCATCTGATTATCAGGAACCAAATACATTTTGGTCAAACTGAACAACTTCTAATGCTGGTGCTTCACGGATACATGGTAGTATGAACATACTTTTATTCTCTTTTAATGCATTGTTCAGTGTTGATGGAGGTTTTTAACAGGTTCTGAAAAGGTTACATTATGCTCCATGGGATTCTCTTCTGCCAGTTAGAGCTACAACAAGGTACATACCGTACGTTCTTTAATAATTTCCTTTTCTGCAGATGGAAAATTCATAACACTATAGATCCAATCTCATTGAAACCTATTTCAATCCCAACTAAGTACAAATGGCCAGGTTTCTGATTGTAGCAAAGTCTGCCGTTCTGCTCCATCAAACACTGAGCCCTCATTCACCACAACATAATACATCCCTGATTCTCTTCTGCTTTCCCATGTAGGTTCATGATTGCTCAATGAACATTATATACATATACATATATATAGAGCTTGGGACATTTAAAAGAGTAAATCTACAAAAGGGAACAAAATCCAATTACCTCCTACCGGGATGAGTATCACATATAGCAACTTGAACTCACGCAGCCTGGGTAATTGTCGGGGGACATTGAACCTTGCTGCATGGAAGCCTCAGGTAATTCTCCGACAAAGGAAGCCCGTGTGTCCACGTTAATACCTCAGTGCTTTCAATTTATTTAAGTCGGCTGATGTCCATTAAGAGGGAAGGTGAGTACTGGCTCAGTCTGGCTCGACCCCTCTTCCCTGGAGAGCTGAGAGCGTCTGGCCTCGTCTGGGATTCGATTGATGATGCCGCCACTTTTGCAGCTGCAACTGAGACTTCTAATAAAATTTAGACATGTCGCTGCTGATAAGTCATTGAGCATGCAGAGCGCAAAAACTGAATTTATGAATGATATCGGGGTTGGTTACCATAGCAACAACAATGCTGACCAAAAAAAACCTTGTCCGGGTGGGATTCACAAACGGTGGGCGTCATGCTTAAACCAACCACTGGATAGAAATGTTGAAGTCCTTTTTCTGCTCAGTGTGTCACTTAGCATCCTGAGAGCAGCTCTGCAGTGTGGCAAATTGGAAAACAGCAGCTGGGACTATGGTCGCATCAATTAATATTCATGTTCTACATAATCCCAAGTGACTAATTTAACACACCTGATCAAATCAATTATTTACAGGGGGAGGAACAGGAAGGACAGCAAAGAAATGAGAAAAGAAATAAACCTTCTTATCAAATGTGATCCCCGACACACCTGTACCAGAGGGAGTAAATCCATAGGATCTCCATACATTAGGATCAGAACCAGACTTCTAACTCTGACATGCATGCGTTGACCTTGTTAGCCTCATCAGCTGTTTGATCTGCAGCTGCCCTGGGCAGTCGACCCCACATTTTTGAAACCCAGGTGAGGTCACCCACCCAGACTATTTGCCATCTGACTTCAAAGAACTAGCAGTGGCAAAGGCTGACTCATGTCTACTTGAGCCAAAAAGCGCAAAAATGCAAAAAAATTACAGCTGGCGGCCAACAAGTGTTCTGGGCCTGCACGAAGGGAAATACCCCTCTGCGGGTATACAACCGTTGTGAATGATCAAGCAGCCTTTTTGACACCACTTTCGCTAACATGCTGCTTCGAATCGAGAATATATCTGACAAAAAGTTGCAAATGGCACTGGTGAATAGGTGGAGGAAATAAGTCATGAATCATGAATACTAGAGTGACAGGCTCAAGAGAGTGTCCCTGACACTGGTCCACTTACCGGACCAGCCATTCAGAGTGGTTTCTCTCACAGCTAAGGCCCCTATATCCACGATCGGCCAAAAAGCCGCCAACAGGCGCTGTCCAGTGCGGCACTGATGGCAGAGAATTGAATGTAGCATAAAAGCTGTAAATCAGCTGAATCAGCTTTCACGTCAAGCAAGCAGAAAATATTTAGTGTGCCTCCACATTGAAATGAAGCCTGGTGTGCTCTGATTCAACATAGACATCTATTTATCCTGTGCAGGATTGTCACCCGGTGCCTCCGTACTAACCTTTCATAATTGCTCATCGTCAGAGTTGAGTGAAAACCTTGTATCTCCCAAGTATCATAAGAAGCAAAGCAAGATTTTCTGAATGTGATACCATGGAAAAGGGTTCATACACTAAAGAAGAGGAGCTGTCGAGGTTTTTTCAGCATACAAACATGCATTCCTTTCATCCACTGTCAAACTAGAGATGTGAGGTTTGCATACAGCTGTAGCACCACATCAACATTGTGTGGAAAATGCAGAGCCAAGCTGGAACTGGGAAAATTAGTCATGGTATCAAGTGCTCCATCAATCCTAATGCCGACAGCTCAGGTAATTCTACACAACCACAAACCATCAAAGAAGACTTCACAGACGCCTTCACATGCTCTCACCGACTCTTTGGCTTTTAATCAAACAGTCGTGCCTCCTTTGACAGCTCAGTTGGCTTTCCTGGCGAAGGTCAGACTAGGTCACAATGCAAAGGATGCCAAAGACTTGTGCAGATACTTAGAACTCCTCCCCGACAAAGTAAAGGCATTTTCGTCTTTGCAATAAGACAGTTTATAATCTTCTACGCTTTCAGAGACCTCAGGTCAGGGGATGTTCTCAAACCGTTCAAAACGGATATATATTTACCAGAGAAGGCCTTCAAGAGTAGTCAAATACGTACGTATTATGTTTTGCATGTTGGTCTCCCGTGTATCAACCTGTCCCGGGCTCAACTCAATTCTCCAAAGCTTGCTTGTCCACACAAGAGCACTCAAGTAGCCTTGTTTGTACTCTTACGCCATCACACAACACACAGGAGACAGATAGATTTTGTAGATAAGGAGGATCAGACATTTACTCACCCTTTTCTGGTCCTCCAAGCAGTGCAGCACAGGTTTCCTCCTCGGGTGCTGTTGTGGACTAGCCTCTGCTCCTGCCTCCATCTTCCCATAAGTGAGTGAGAACTTTGCCACTGCTTAAAATCCAGCCTTTATGACAGGGAAATACTTGTTTAAAGTATTAAAGTCCCCTTCCCACTTGGTTCCCAGTTGTGGTGCATGAATGTCTCTGCAAAAATAGGAAAAACTGTCTGTCCATCAACTTTGCTTCATGAAAAAGGTGACACCCAATCTCTGGGAGGATGCAACCTCAGCCACACACCTCGTCTCAGTCATATCGCTTCTTGGTGGTTTCTCTTCACAGCTCTATGTCCTGAGGGGCTGGGGACATAACGGAAACCTGAGATAACCAGGACTGTTCGCTCTCCCAAAACCATCACCGCTGCCATGGAGATTTCATCATCCTGATCCTCTCCACAGGCTGAGTTTCAATCTGTCTGCCACTGGAAGAAAAAAAGGAGAAGAGGAAGTGGGCAGGTTTCAGGTTATATGCAGCAAATTGTGCATATAATTTGTCAGTTTTCCAGGAAGGATCCACAGATCTGAGAAAGGAAAAGCAAGAAATGTCCAGAGAAAGCAGAGCTGCCATCACTCACAGCTTAAAGGTCAAGGGGTGGCATCCTGACTGTGAACGAGGGCTTGTGTTTAGAAGGAAAACAGAGTCAAACTGAGGCAATCAAGCAAAAGGCTGAGGTGTCAAAAACAAGCTGAGACACATATTCAGCATCCTACAGACAACATATTTTTGGAGAAGACATTTTGAACTCAGAATTTTTATATTTACCATATTAATGGGGAAACTGCACAAACTCAGGTATATTTTTTTTTCCATAACTTAATAAACAAGCTGTTCTCAGAGGAAAATAAGGTCCCCAGAAAATAAACAAAGTAAAATTTTAAGGTCTGGTTTGTTTAGGTATAAAAATTAAAAAAAAAAAAAAACAGTCAGTAAAGATCTTTCTCTTCTGACTAAAATGTCTTCCTCAAAGCTACATGGTGCACCTTTAAATGCAGCCTGGACAAACCAAATCTGATGAGAGAAATGTTCAAATTATTTTTGAAGTTCTGCTTGACTTGCAAAGTATTTAAATGCTAGCAGGTCCAACAACTTGTCTGTAATGCCTGTATGAGACAGTATTAAAACAGAGTTAACGTTAGTCTCATCAAACCGCCGGTTTGCAGGTGTGAGCGTTCACCATTCACAGCACGGAGAAAACACTTGTTTAGCTAACTTTTGGGAGGTCCAAAACTTGCTGTCGTGCTTTTCACTTCTGGTAAATTGTAGTGAACACGACTACTGAGCCTGCGCTTGACAAAAACAACAACACTATCTCGGGAGTTATAATCTGGACCAGGCTGCTTGCCGAAGGTTTCGAGCTGCTGCAGCATCCCTACAGGAGAATCTGAGACCTCATAGGCTGCGTGACAGGCTGGCTGCAGCTCCGAGCTCTCTGGAAACTGTTCCTAATAGCCCCAATTAAACAACAATGAATGAACTGTGAGAGGAAATAGACGTCAGGGCTTAGTATCTGTGCTAAGAAATGATGCTCACCTCGCACTTGTCTGTTTCTGTCCCTCCCGGTGGAGATGGTCCCTGCCTCGTGTGTAGCGCTGTCCGTTCCTCCGGCTGCGAGCGGAGCAGCCAGCTGCTACGTTCAGGCGCTGTCGGAATCTTCATGTCCTGACGCTTCAATTTCTTCCTTTTTTTTTCTCTCTTTTTTTTTGGCGACAAAACTGTTTCTTCCTTCAAAATCATATGTAAATGTTATGTTTGTTCTTTTAAGTTAATATATTATCGTTTGAGCATGAAGTTTTGGGTGTTTTATCTTTTCTACCCTTTGGATTTATCCCCATTTCTCTAACCAGACTGATTTAGTGTCCTGTATGGTGTTATGCCCTCTCTGACCCTTTTTAAGTTCATGTTATATTAATTTTAGGCGTGAGAATGGAGAATGTGATGCATTTCACCTTTTCATGGCCGTTTTTGTTGTTGTTAACAGAAATTATCTAGCCTGTTTCTCCTTCACAATCTATCCAAAATGTATTTTTACTAACTAAAATATTGCCTACTTGGAAATGGAATTATAACTCGAGCTCTACCTCTGCCAGTGTTAGAATTGTAACCTTGTAAAAACAAACCTCGTTTAGCAATCAGGAACGCGAGTGATAATATAATAGTCTAATGTTAAAAAAAGATTCTGATGTCATGCACACATCTTTAAATTGAACCCCTTTGGATATCTGAGTACTTATCTGTCGGTAACTTACGGGGTGCACCTGAAGGCAGCATCAAGGTCCCGCTAGCTCTCCTTCACATCCCTAACATGACGTCAGTGAGTACTCGAAGCTCCGCTGTTCTCTCGCAACATCCTTGAAGGCGCCCGTCGGTTTCCATGGCGACTCGCGGCTAGGAGAGCTCTACCGCCACCTAGCGCCGACACAGAGACATTGCAATGACAGGTTGTGAGCTGCCACGGCTGAATACTGATTCCAGCAGGAACAAATCAGCTAAAAACAGACACACAACTGACACAGGGTCAATCTGCAGCCCAAGGCCATACAATCAGCAGGGTTTGCATTACTTTATACTGTGCTTAAATGGTGGAAACAAATCTACAACTGAGAAAATTACTAAAACCCACAAACCCGCAGTTAATCTATGACACTTTGCGACCCTGGGCTTCTGTGACAGTTGCCATGTATTCAGTGCTCACAGCAGCGTCCCTCCATTCTCTTATTTTGTGCTGCTACTAGTTTCCTATAAGCAGCTGAACATCCTTGTCTAGGAAATACCCCAACACTCCAATCATGCAAACCCGCCTTTACCACATTTTATTCAAAGGCTTAAACAAAACAAATGTGGTTATTTACTGGCGATTCAGGATTCACAGTGGTCCTAAACTGTAGAGTAGTGATTTGTTTCCCAGCACCTCGTTCACCTCATCGCCCTGCCTTTCTGCAAGAGATCCAATCCAAAAGGCCAAGGATCATTTTGTCATGCTGCCTACGTCCTCGGGCTACTTTGTTTACAACAGCTTGAGTGTATATTGGTCTCCTTCTCTGTCATCGCTAGGTTATCATTAGGGCAAATGAGATGGTGTCGCAAACCTTAATCTGTCACAGTTTTTAGGTGCTGGTGGAGAGATTACAGAGCCTTTTCCATCCATCCAAGATTCAGCCACCACAAGCCACATGAATCATGTGTTCAAAGTGTTTATGTATTGTTCATGATGCTTTAAATTCATACATGATTTCTTTTTTTTCTTTTTTTGTTTATTTGCTGCTCATAACCACTGAGTCTAGTCAGCATAAGAAGCACATGCCATTTTGGGTGCTGAATTTGGGTGCAGATCACGTTTTGATAGAGGTGGAATATAACTCATTTACAGTTTCGTCATGTTTTCCGCACAAAGGGGTCACCTGATCATATGGTGTCATACAAAAGTGAACAAAATATATGAAATACTTGAACATGCTCTACAAAAGATATGTGCAATTTACGCTGTTAAATATAATGCAATGTACAATGTTTTAATCCATGTTTTAATAATTAAAATAACCAATTCTGTATTAAATGGCCCAACTAAGCTCCATCTTAACCACATATAACAGCAGAATCCTGCCTTTACATCACATGTTCCTTCTCTTACATTTCCAATGCAGCGTCTTTATTTGTTACACAGTATCATTCTACAGTGTGAGTGTGGTGGGCCTGTTAGTTCTGGGTGGTAGATGGTCATTGGGGCCCCAGCAGCAAACTGTTCCCCAGGGACCCCTAAAGAGATAATCCAGCCATATGTCCCCTGCAGGATTACTATAGGCATCCATGATCATGGCAGATTCAGATCTCAATACATGAGCAGTCTGCAAAGGATCACTGTAGAAAATTTATCATCACTTTGGTCTCACACTGAATTAGTTCACCACCATTGCGTCAATCTGGACTACAGATGCGGGGGACATACAGTATCTGATGACCCGGGCCCGCCTGTATCACGCAGGGAGGAAGTGCGGGGTTGGAGCTGGGTTGACGTCAGAGCGCATGCTCCGACTGGGCGGGCCAAATGGTGACGAGTGGTCACCGACACAACTGGGCAAACTTTTCACCACTGTAGAAAAGTTGACCAAGGGGGCCGCCGCCGGGAAAGCAGAAAACTGAGATCTTCACACAGTGTGTATTACTGCGCGACGGGCTCTGACTTGTCTCTGCGTGGAACCTCGAGGTCTCGTATTAAAATCCACGTTTTAGCGCCCGGATTTGCCTTTTTGGAAGTAACGTTTCTGATACCCACAACACATCGCCGTGACGATGGGACGCTTCTTCTAGAGGAGGGCTTGTTTTTCGGATTTGGGTAAGTGTACGTGTATCTGTGCAATCGGTGCAGCTAACGTTTGATCAGAAGTCTTTATTTGTATGTTTGAACTAACAACAGCTTTGGTTTCGGTGTCGCTGGGTTACCGCCTCCTCTGCTTTAACTGCTATACTTGCAGGTCGTGTAACTTATATATGCAACAGTGATTTAATTAAACCAAAGCTGCTGATGTGTGAAACGTTTCTAGATTATCCGGTTTCACTGTGTTTTGTTATGCAAGTTAATTTAAACCCCGAACCTTATCAGACGGCGGGCGGTCGCCGCTGTCTGCATGACAACAAACATTAAGTTTTGGGGGAACTTCGCGCTTTTTACAACGTGTTAACTTAGAAATGAAACCCTCTCCTTGTAGTGAGGATTCAGACTTTGAAACATTGTTTGAAAGTTTAAAGCGAGCTGTCGGCTGGTACCGTACAGACGTTCCGCGCCAAGGATTTCAAAAACAGTTTACCTGCGCGGGACAGTCTTTCGACTTCCGCTACGCTGTCTGGCGCGGCGCTCCCATTGGCTGCTTCCAACAAAAAGGGCGGGACCGCAGCGTACGTTAGGCCCGGCGATTCGTTGGAACGTACGTCAGTTACCGCCAATAAAAAATCTGGTGTTTTGATTAGATTTAAACTGATTTTGTGATTAATCTTAGCATTCGTGAAATGCACGGAGCAATTTAATATCTAACTTAATTGTCGGTACCTAGTTTTTACGCTTGGTTTCTTTTAAATGTTGGTACTCGACAAATATTTCGGCCAAAAAGCGGTAAGACTGTCTGTGAAAATACGTGCTGTAAGAACTTTATGTAGGAGTGATGAATTAATTGATATAGTTGGCTCAGACAATAGCTTTCGACTAACTGGTATAAATTATTGCGGGGAATAACATACGATAAAAACTAGGACAAGGATTTTCAAATGTAACAATGTGAACAAGTTTAGGTTAATGGTTTACTTAGAGGTCAAGGCAAAAATGAAGCTAAATTAAAAGTGTATTTGAAGATTTTTAAAGCTATTAAAACTATCTTGACATCGCTCCTTAAATGAATGTCATTTATCAGGAGGATTAGCCAATATAATCCATATTATATTCCTATGATAAGATGGAAAATATACGGAATGTAATATATAATGGAAAATCTAATTGGAGAGCTTGAATCTGTTTCTCTCATCGCTTATTCACTTTTTTTGTCATGAAGCCAGAAATACCTCAGTAGAAATGATGGTGTTTTATCTCCCCCCCCCCCCTCTAGGATGATGGCTTTGTAGCACCAGCAAATACTCAGAGGAAATTATTTGCTTAGTGTGCAGTGTTAACGAAGAACCATCCAACCATGGGTCCCCTCACTACACCTAAAAAAGGAAGGGAAGCAGGTTCAGTTGATCCCTGGACACCCACCTCCAACCTTAAAATGCTCATCAGTGCAGCTAGTCCAGACATCAGGAACAGGGAGAAGGAGCTGTGCATGGACAACGATGGACGGGAGGGTGTCGACCCTACACAGGTACAAAAAAAAAAAAAAAAGAAGCAACCTAGCACTAAAACAGGATATACTATTTGATAGGTTCAAATTAACTAATTTCTTATTTGTTGATTTCTATCATCTTCCCGTAGGACACTGACAATGGAGAAGAGTCTGAGAAATGGATCAGCAGGAAAGACAAGAGTCTTGGTTTGCTCTGTCATAAATTTCTCTCGCGCTACCCAGACTGCCCGAACCCGGCCCTCAACAACGACATCTGCCTGGATGATGTGGCCACTGAGCTCAGTATGTCTGCTAACAATTTTTTGCCATCTTAACAAATTCAATTACACAATATCCAATCACAGTGAATGCCATATACCTGATAGCTTTTGGTTGCTTTCATTACATAACCACTTTGTATATGTATTCTTGTTTCAATGGTCAGTTGATATGATACCACTAGTAATCATGAAGTAATGTTGTTTGTCTGTTTTATTCTCATATGACTTATTGCTGTTGGTTCGAATTTCTTTAATGCGATCAGCTCTTTTACTGATAATGATACCCGTTGATGTATTAACTTGAGGCAATTTCTCATGTGTTTTCCGTACAGATGTAGAACGCAGGCGCATCTACGACATCATGAACGTGCTGGAGAGCCTCCACATGGTGAGCCGCTCGGCCAAGAATCGCTACACGTGGCACGGCCGGAGCAAACTGGCCCAGACTCTGGCCATTTTAAAGCAGGTGGGCGAGGAGCACCGGTACGGCCAGCAGATGCAACAGATCCGGCAGCGTCTCCTGGATAAGGAGTTTGAGTTTGACGGGGAGGAGAAGGAGAACAAGGAGGTGGTGGTGGACCCAGACAGCGGGGAGCAGGGCCAGAGGGAGCTCTTCTTTGTGGAGCTTCCAGGAGTAGAGTTCAAAGCAGGTGATAATCTGGAGTCCTGTTAGATTTTAGACCCAAACAGGTTCTACATACTGTATTGGAAGAAGGTGCTAGAGCCTATCTCTTTTAGGCTTTTCGGTTAATCCTGGGTATAACAAGCAATAATGGTCTTTGAAAAAATATTTACTGACCCTCCTGAACAAAAAGTCATACAAATGTTCTGGAACTCAGTCTGTTTATAGTAACTATTTCTTGGTTTAATGTACAATAATCAGATTTCCTAAGTTCCTGTTTGTCTTGTCCAGCCTCTGTTAACAGTCGGAAGGACAAATCTCTGAGGGTGATGAGCCAGAAGTTTGTCATGCTCTTCCTGGTGTCTAATCCCCGGGTTGTCAGTTTGGATGTGGCCGCCAAGATTCTGATCGGAGAGGACCAGGGTGCAGATCAAGACAAGAACAAGTTCAAGAGTGAGTACTGAGCCCCAGATAGAGTTTACGCTCATCTTGAAGAGCAGCTGACTTGAGGCTGTTTCAGTGCCAATATGTTCAATGTGTTTTTTCATGCAGTGTTTTAATATTGGGTGGTAGATGTTAATAGTGTGGAAGGCGTGGAGACATGCACAGATGACCTCAGTACGTATAATCTTGCTGTTTGCTCATGTGTTTGCAGCCAAAGTGCGGCGGCTGTATGATATAGCTAACGTGCTCCGGAGCCTGAAGCTCATCGAGAAAGTCCACGTGACAGCAGAGCGGGGGAGGAAACCAGCCTTCGAATGGGTCGGCCCAGAAGAATTCCCACAAGTCAAAGGTATCACCGGACTTCTTTTCCCATTTTAGTTAGGTTCGGTTCAGTGTTTGGAGGAATTTTGGACATGGTTAAAACAATTTTTAGGGGTTGAAATATATTAAAAACTAGTTGCCAGAGTTGCTGATAAGTGTGTTCAAAATATTACCTCAGTTGGCTAAACATTACATTTATGTTTCAGACCTGGAAGACTCCACATCTGAATGCCAATCCAAGAATAAAGGCATCCTGGAGTCCCGTTCATCTGTAGAAAACTGTGCCAAAAAACTCTTTTCGTCACCTGGAGCTAAACGCAGCTTCACCCGACACCCCTCCCTCATAAAGCTGGCCAAGAGCATTCAGGAAGATCGCCGCAAGATCAACTCAGCCCCCAGCAGTCCTGTCAAGAGTTCTCTCAGTGAGTATAGAACATGTTTCTTCATACAAGGTTACTATTGTGTCGTTTGTTTACTAATGAAGTGATGACATTGATGTTAAATTTTGTCTTCTTTTGTCTTCAGGCGATTCATCAAACAGTGACTTCCCTAACAAAATGGCCCAACTTGCTGCCATTTGTAAGATCCAACTTGACCAGGAGTCAGGGTAAGTTTAGTTCCATTTACACTGTAATTCATAACTGTTTAGGATTCTATAAATCCAATCTGCTGCATTTGTCTATTAGTGGCGCTGATGAGGCTGGTAAGAATGCTGCCGTCTATACAGTACTGTATGTAAAGCTTCCAGGAGCAGCATGACTTGCTTTTAGTCAAGAAACCACAAAACCAACTGCAAACTTGAATAAGAAAAAGATGATCTGACCAAATTTAGCCTTAAATTGGTTTGAAATGATCTTGAACAGGTCTTCAAAAGCATAAATCTGAAGTGTCTAATACCTGTAGATGACCCAAATCTAGAACAAGAGAATATAAGCCAAGGTCAGCTCCCAACCACAGTTTTAATTAAAAGGTTGTTGTAGATTTACAGAGCGTTAAATGAGCACCCTGCGTCTGTTCCAGGACTGGACCTAAACATCAAAAACCTGCTGCTGTGAGGGTAGAGCCGACCTCTGGTTCAATGGAGCCACCTCAGGCACCGTCACTAACCCCGACCCAGGAGCCTGGAGTCAACACTACTGTTCACCTCACCTCACACACCCCGCTGGCGGCGCTGCCTGCGGGCTCTGTCGCATACATCCCTGCACAGTGTTCATCCCTGATCCCTGTGTTGTTACCGCAGCAGCGAGGGGGCGGGCCCTACGCTGTGTATTTGCAGCCTTCTTCCCCTAGGCCGAACCCTCTGGCCAGGCCGCAGCCATCCAGCTTTGCTGTGCGCTCTATGACCTTTGAGGATAAGACTGGGCAGAGCCCGACGGGCCAGTATTCGCTTAAGCGGCTGCATTCAGATTCAGTCTCAGAGAGCAGCCCTTCCAAAGCCAAGAGGACGGACCCCAACTTTAAGGTAAAAAAAGAAAATGAATAAACTATATGCATGGTAAATTTATAGAAGTGGTAGATTTATAGAGTGATGGAGGAAAGTTTTTCTTACCTAAAACGTATTAAAATGCATTCCTCACTCTTCTAATTGGCCCCCTGTAGGACACCTCTCCAAAGCTGTGTGAGATCCTGCAGGCCCGCCTGAAGGCCCATCGTGCCAGTCAGCTCTCAAGCCGGCCCTCGCCTCGCGCCCTCCACCTGGACCCGGAGTTTGTCAACACCCCTGGTGGTGCTGCAGTCACTCAGACACTAGAGCAGAGCTTGGAGACCTTCCTGGACAGAGAGGACAAGACGGCAAACTCTGACAGTGAGGCAGGGCTAACACCGGTTAGAGCTGTGCCCCTAACACCAGGACAACTCAACACAGAGGTAAAAACACTGACTTGGCTTCAACTAAAAGCAGAAACGCTTTTAAAACTTTGTGTAAGTCGATTCAACAGCAGTTCATGACATTTATTTCTCTGCCTCCAGACTTTAGTACCGGCTGGATACCTCATCCCAATCTCCCAGCAGTCCTTCATCAGCGACAAGGAAGTTCAAGTTTCATGGAGAGAAAGCAACAAGGCTTCAACTCAAACTTACAACATTTACCAGACGCCAACCGCAGGTAAATATGTCCCCAAATGTCTTAAAATATGTCAAATTACTTTTAAAAACCGCAGATTACAGTAAAGGTCCGACCTTAATGGAGGAACTGAATCATTTTATTTTGTCGTAAACAGGCTCCAGACCTTCCCTGGCCCAGGAGATCACTCCCACCAGCATCCGCCTTAACAAACCTGCTACTGCCTCGCCACATGTCCTTCAGCAGGCCCACCGCCTTAACAGTCCAAGTCCTGCCATCCTCAACTTCACCCTGCAGAACCTGGGTCTGATCTCAGGCTCCAGCCCAGGAAACAGCTTCACTGTCCCCCAGACTCCAGAGTGTGCCAGCAACACCCTACACAGCCCGCTGCCAGGCCCGCTGGCTCTGCAGCAGAGGGGCATGGTCTTCATCAAGCCTGTGTCCCCTGTGCCAATCCAGCAGTCTGTAAACGGGCAACCAGTGGCTCTGTTCAGTGTGCAACAGGTAGGGAACAAACTGTTTTAGTTCTTCTGTTGATTCTGGAGGAGCTTTGTCAGAAATGCCACTTGAGTAATAGTACTTACAGGTTCAGAGGTAATATCCCTTTAACTCGTAGTGCCACGACTTTATGGAAGTGAAATACTAAATGCTCTTTTATGTTAGACATCAACTTGATAAGATGACAAGTTGACTGAAACATGTGACAAAGGGTTCAGTTTTGAAATTAATTCATTTGTGGATAGTTATGTATTGAAATTTTGAGTAATTTGTATCTACAAGCAGTTTTCACGAGGACTGTTTGTTTGGAAGAAAGTAGTTCCAGGTTATTTTGGTCCATATTAATCTTATTTATTCGTTTATAAGTAACACCCCTCTGAATTTAGAGACTAACTGACCGCTGTCTCTTGTCCAGCCTCTGATGACCACCCCCAAAGGCGGCGGGCTCCCCCAGCACAGCTTCTTCCACACACCGGTACAACTCTCCCCTCTGGCTGCCATGGTAACCACCGGTGGACACCTGGCCCCCAAAACTGTTTACATCCCTCAGAGGAAGCTGGACGTTGCCACTGAGGACTCCTGAAGGGATTCCTGTGTGTGTATGTGTGTGTGTGCTTGGGTGTTTGTGTTGTGGGTGTCTTTTTATTTTCTGTCGGTTTATCATTTTACAGTCTTCATTACCTCTGAACCTTTCACAGCGGACTCACTGCCTCCACTCAAAGGCCGCTCTAAAAATAGCTGCAGTGCAGACTTCGACTGTGTCCCAGTGGACACGTGGGAACTTGATTTCTAAGCAAGTTCAGCAGATACTCATGAACACTATTGTCATGCTGGTAGGATTTAAGTTGCAAAATCTAATGGAGGGACTTTTGATTTCTTTCTTTTGTTTGTCTTTAGTTACATCACACAACCATCTTTTTTTCTTTAAATTACCAAGAGTCGTAAGTCAGACGCATGTTTTTTGACTGAAAGATGAGTTTGATTGGCAACATTGTTAATTGATCATTTTGTTAAATGATCTTTGCACATATGTACATGTTAACTGTTACTCCTGTTCAAATGCAATTGTCAAGAAATGTGAATATGTGATTCATTTTAAGACTAATCAGACATTTTGATGAGTTTAATTTATAAGGAAATTGCCTTCATGTTTGATGTCCTGCTAAATGTAAAATGTTAATTGAATTTTAAAACAATACATTTTTGTAAGAACATCGTGTGGCATTCATGTGTGTTTGTGAGTCGACAGTGATACTCCTTTAGAACTATTGGATCGTTACGAGTGCAGACATATACAGCTGCTACTAAAGAGGGCTTTTGATATAGAGTAACTGGTTGTATAGTCAGCGAAACAACATCTCCAGATTGCTTGTTTTGTCTAAATATTGGCGAAAACTCAAACGTACTCAGTTTACAGGGATACAAACAGAGAAAGCTTTGAATTGTATTATGGGAAACGGGACAGAAAATGTCTTGCCCTTGATAAAAGACTGAAATTATCAATTGATTATCAAGATTATACTTCATTTTTATTGTCCATCAACTAATCAAATGATTGTTACTTACTAATGAAAGTCTTGCATTCAAGCCATTGCCAAACAAGGTCATGATTTGCTGATGAAGCCTATTGCTGCCAGAGTATTTTAGTAAGGTGTCTGTGGAGACACCCTGCACAGACACATGTTGCCGTAGTATTTGTCAAATTTTTAGACCTGAAGAGAGGAGCTGCAACTGCAGCTATTGAGCAGCTATGGCAGAGAAACCTAACTGCCCCAAGGGGGAGACAAAAGCTCCACTAATGCTGATATAGATGTACCATAAGGGCCAATAAGCTACGAGATAATGCATCTAGAATAAAGACATTATGAAGACAATGTGAAAGGCATGCCTCCTGTGGTAAACCTACAGAGAAATATCCCCTGAACCTGCAGCTCCCCTTGGCTTTACTGGGCTTCATTTGGAGTTCCAGCTCACTGTTTAGCTGTCCGGAACACAACTTCACTGTTTTGTCATTGGTGGTGCTCTTCTGTGGCAGGCAGCTGTTTTCAGTCAAAAATCTCCAAAAACCCAGGACGAAAAGTTTAGAATGGCAGCTGATTGGCACTAATGCAAGTCGTGCAAAGTCTGACAAGTTGCACTTTGACTGTACCTCAAGGTGATTAAACTGTCAGTGCACCACTGAAATAAAGGCGTGGCCTTTGGAAATGTAGTTGGTTTGGATCTTTGCAGTTAAATGTGTGGTAATTTGTCAGTACATATTAAAGATAACACAACTGTAGCACATTGATAAACTGGTGACCGTGCCGCGCAGTGCATGCAAACTGAGTTAACAAGCTAAATAAAGCAACGCGACACAGCAAACCAACTTAAAACAGTCTCCATAATTCCTGATTGAAACACTGTAGAAACAGAAACACAACTTGCATCATGATCATGCACGCAGTGGTGTATAAACTGAGAGTGTGCTCTGCTGCCCTGCAAACACGACTGCTAATGAACCAGCTCGTTAAGGCAGTGGTCAGGACGTGTAAGTCTGGCCTTAATTATCCACAATGTCTCTAACTGTTGCTCATCTTAATCAGCTGACTGGACTTTTAGCATTGGTCTGAAATTTCAATACACATTTGCTGGTTCGCACAATTCTATTTTCTATAGTATATTTCAATTGATATTCACTGAATATCTCACTGGAACGTCCTTATCCAAAACACATTCTCAGTATTTCTTGAGGACTCAGCTGATTGGAGAATACCACTTGCTAATCTTGACCTCTTGAGTTTAAGAGGGAGATGTCTTTCTGAATGTTAATGTCCGTATGAACTGTTGGACGAAACAGACGTGTGGGTGGTGATTAAGAGGTCTGGAAACAGGCTGTTTTCCCACAGTGTTATTTGATTTCTGCGTGATTTGATTTGAATTTAGCATGAATTGTCCCCAAATGGCCTTATTACTGGGGCCTTTCTCCACATGTTTCATCCACCCAAGCAACTCATTTTGTTTTTTTCTGGCATGTCGGGAGCATCACAGAGTCACCAGTGTAAACTGCTGGGATGATGTGTTTCACTTGCTAATCAGGTCATTGTGTTTTTGGCTGCTTTTCTAACACTAGACCATGAGCGACAAGCTTAACCATACCACTCTAGAGACTGCAGCCTCCATGATGAGTCATTCTTCCCAAAAAATCAAATTCCGTAAAGTTTTATTTCAGCTGCATCGTTCTTTGTACCAAAGTAGGAAATGTAACACTTTTCCTGCTCATCAAGCGAGTGCCATGAAAAATCAATACAGGAATCCAAAGGGGGGAAAAAAACAAACCGAAAAGTAGCGTAGCTCAAAAACATATTCAGGTGCGTAGCTGTCATTAACATGCTTTGAGTTCCCTTAATTTCTATACATTATCATGTAACATGGCCCCTGCATGCAGCTGTCACATGGCTGTGGGTCCAGAACAAATGTGCGAGGGGCTGATGTTCAGGCCTCTTTCAGCCTGTGATGAAGGGTCAGAGGGCTTTGCTCTGTCACGAGTTATTTTAGGAGGATAGTTTCATCGAAGCGTCACCGGTGGCCCGCGAGTGATGGAGAGATGGACGGTATTTAAACTGCCCAGGAGAGTTCACTGCCACGCTTTAGGACCGAAGCACACAAGGCTTGGATTCAAGGTAGGACTCATTTCCTCAAAGCTTCTTGTTAGAAGTCGAGCTCTTTGTTGTGACACAGGGGCGACGTGTTGTTTTCTGATTTGAAGTTTAACTCATTCTAGTTTTTTTCACAGGTGGAATTGTATTCACTGTATTAGACTTTTGTTATTGTTTTACATGAATATAAACATCAAGAGACACTTTTCTGTGAGACTGCCCGGTCATTCTCGGAAAAAAATCAGAAACTCCACGTTTGATGGCGAGGCAGCACGGCTTTTTGTCTGTGTGATGTCTCAGTGAAGCCTCTATTCTTGGAACATCACATACCAGTCCTGTGAGGTGGTGTTCAGCCTCTGATATGAGTGGAAACTGGCATGGCAGTGAAAAGGTCAGAAGGGCAGGACCGACACATCGTCAGGGACGATGGAGTCGAAGCGAGATGAAAAACCAACAAAACTGACCAGGAAATTTGAGTAAAACGGTGAAAGAGTCAACTGTGTTTTTGTGTTATGTGAACATTTGCAGTTATTCTCTGTTTTACATCATTTTAAACTGAATATATTTGAGGTTTGGCCTCGTGGGGCTCGCTTTAGTCAGACAAAGCAAGCAATATAAAGGCGCCATGTTTGCAGGGAAATAATTAAAGACACGTTTCCCCTAAAACAACTCATGTAGCTGAGAAAATAATGTTCCAAGTAATCATTCATTAGACTCTAAATAACTATTTAGGGTGTAATCTTTTTACATTTGAGACATTTATAGACGGATTAAAGTTGAGTAGTTGATTGGTTTGCGGTTCTGAGGTTGTTTTTCTGTTCCCCTAAGATGCCAAACTGGGGAGGAGGTGCCAAGTGTGCAGCCTGCGAGAAGACGGCGTACCATGCAGAGGAGATCCAGTGTAACGGGAGGAGCTTCCATAAGACCTGTTTCATCTGCAGTGAGCGGACGCCTTTATTTCTTCTCTTCACCGGTCCATCAGGGAGAGTGTCAGGGTGGATCGGCAGAGTCACGCTTCTGAGATGTTTAACGCTCCATGCTTCAGCGTGTCTTTTCTTTCTTTCCTTTTCTTACGACTTGTTTTTGCTTTTCCCACTTTTTCCCTTCTTTTTCTCTCTTGCAAACTGTTTTCTTTATTCCCTCCTTCTTTTCTTACTTGCTTCCTTTCTTGCGTGTCTCCCTCCTTCGTTACTTTCTTCCTTGAGTCTCTCCCCCCTCAAAGATCGAGGAGGGAGAGACTCAAGGAGATTGAAGATTGTTCCTTGAATCATTCCTGTCTTTCTTGCCTCATTTCATCTTAATTTCACCTCTTTCTCTATATTCATCTCACTTGTTCTAATCTTCACTCTGCTCCTGTTGCTCTTTTGTTTTTGTTTTCTTACAAATTAGCCAGCACTTTACCATGTTCTCTCATTAATCGCTCACTTTTTCGCCCTTAATCCATCCTTTTCTCATGTAACATATTCTAGTAAATAAATCTCTGCTCTCTGGCTTGTTGGTGTCAATGCATGTCAGTTGCGGCCCTGTTGTCATACAGCCAATCTAGGTCTAATCCTGGTACTTGGATTGGACACCTAATATGTGTTTGCTGTTGTCCGCACAAACACACTCTGCAGTTGGCTGGACGTAAATCTGTGGGACTGCTGGACTGTTCCAGTGGGAGCTCTGAGAGGCCTCTGCGATAAGCTCATCCATCTGCTAAGTGTTCATCTTTACTCAAACATTCATCCAACACTTTCCTCCTCGCCTATAAATAGTGAACACAAGACATCTGGCCTTGTGTAACGCCACTGTTGACTGATAAAACAAGCTAGGTGGGAGCTTTATTTAACCTCCATTACTCCACCATGACACTCCAGAGTCTGGACGATCTGATTTTTTTTACACAGCCAAACACAACTGGTTGAAATGATCTAAATGTTTGTGTTTTCGCACAGTGAGCTGCAGGAAAGGGCTGGACAGCACCACGGTCGCAGCGCACGAGTCTGAGATTTACTGCAAGTCCTGTTACGGCAAGAAGTATGGGCCAAAAGGCTACGGATATGGGCAAGGAGCTGGAGCTCTGAGCTCTGATCCTCCTGGAGAGAACGCAGACCTGCAGCCTCAGAGGTACGTGTTCATTAAAGGGTCATTTCACCCAAATCACATATAAAACATGAGATGTACTGAGCAATATAGTAGCCCCTTCATCTTAATTTGGGGGGATTTGAGTGAACTGACCGTTTGATTGTTTGGAAGTTCATTTCACCATACATCAGCATGATGAAGGTTCCTGTCTGAAACAGCTACAGAAGCAAGCAAGATATGAGCGACTTTTGTAATTCTTCTGGGACTCACAGAAGAATTACACTTTGGTGAATACATAAAAGAGTATCTGCTGTCAGTTGGTTAAAAACAGAAAAAAAATAAGCTACAGGTCAGAAAGTCAAACACCAATGATCAGAAATATCATCACGTATTGTTTCTATTTTTTCTTTTCTATTTCGTTCTAGCTCCAAACCACAACCAGCTGCTTCAAACGCCACTGCCAGTAAGTTTTCCCAGAAGTTTGGAAGTTCAGATCGATGCCCTCGCTGCTCCAAAGCTGTGTATGCAGCAGAGAAGGTGATGGGAGCAGGGAAGGTAAGGACCGGCCAGAGACACTCTGATTCATCACTGGCTTTTATTTTAATGCAATTTTGTTTATTTTATTCTATCTTATGTCCACACATTTGAAAAGGCACAATTTTTAATATGAATTTGGTTCCACTTGCTTTCATGCTGCTTCAGGTTTGACAGTGCAGCAACACTTCTGTAAAGACCTTGTCCCCTAGACGGCTCTGTTTTTCTCTATTCTTTTAATTATCAATAACTCTACGTGTGTGTGTGTGTGTGTGTGTGTGTGTGTGTGTGTGTGTGTGTGCATGTGTGTAGCCCTGGCATAAAACCTGTTTCCGTTGCGCCCTGTGTGGTAAAAGTCTGGAGTCGACTACAGTGACAGACAAGGATGGAGAGATTTACTGTAAAGGTACACACACACACACACAAACACACACACACAGAAAATGCACAGTAATATAGAAAAAATTAACTCAACATGGTTTTCTAATTCTCTCTTCAGTCTGCTACGCCAAAAACTTTGGCCCGAAAGGATTTGGACTGGGGAACGAAGCCATGTTGGAGGAACGACAGTGAGCGTTTTGTGTTCTTGTGGTCACGTCACATGGCAGCTGTTACTGTGGAGACTCAGCCTTTACCTTCAGACTGGATGATGTAAAAGAGCATATATCAAACAGCAGGGCCGAGCAATACTTTACGGTCAAGATTATCTTGAACATTTGGGTAACATTTTGAATAATACTTAATTGTTGATTTTGAGTATGAAATAAAATAACTTTTGAAATGTGAAAATGGAAAGAGATTTTTTTTATGAATGAAGGGAGAGAGGAAAAAGAGAATTTAAAATACAAGCTGGGTTACATTTTTTGTACATCACATACAGGATTGAGCTGGACTGCTACAGACTCATTATTTGACTATGTCCCTGATTTTAGATGCTTTTGTTTGTATTATTAATTATAGTTGATGATGTTTACAACTGCACAAAGACTCGCCCGACCCTGTTTATGAGTCAATTAACTTATTTCCATCAGTTACTTCCTGCTGTGAGGAGACAATTCGCAGAGCCTCATCTTGTTTAAGTCAATTATTAATAGAATTGATTTGCATTCATAAATATTCTGTGCAATAATTAATTCGAATAATCAAGGCAACAAGCGATTAACACATGGAATGAGTTGATTTCTCCCAAACAATTATGTGTGAGCAGCCGTGCAGAGCAGGCTGGGATGAGACGTCTCTGTCAGACTAATATCACAGCCGGTATTCGATTCACTCTATTAATTTAGAAGAGATGACGACACAGAGGAATTTTTTTCCCCCTTTTTTTTAAAAGGTCCCTCCAACAGAGGATTCTGTTCATTGCACTGTGTGCGCCTCTTAGTTATCAATAACAACCTGCAGACACTTTCATCACAGTGGCTGCCTTATATCATCAGAAGGATTTTCCAGGGGCAGACAGTTTTTCCCCGGGACTAAATGGCAATGCAGTATGGAGAAGTAAACATGCCACAATAAAAAGCTTGATAGAAAAGTTTTAATTGGCTTCTCTACTTATCAACCCTTCTATTCTTGTGCTTATCTTTTATCATTTTTAAATAGATTTAAGTATTCATTCCTGAATTGATTTCTGTATTCTCTTCCCTTTGTAATATGCAAAATAAAACATAATTACATATACATAAGTGAATACATTTATACAGAAGCCAATCAAAACAGAAACTGCAATTTGTCTCAAGTATTACTAGTTAATGCTCACTCACATGTGAAAGTAAAGCTTTAAAATATAAAATCTGATTCTCAGGCCTGTTGATAGTGACACATGCTACTAATTTGATTTCAATTAAATATGGTCAGAGTGCACAACTGTATTTGTGATTATGATTTAAAGTAGTTGACAATACATGGTGCACATGCAGCAAACCCTTAACCTTCTTTTTAACGTAGAAAAAAATTCAAAGATATAATACTCGCTTATGGAGGCTTCAGATGTGACTGCTGAGTTCGCCAATCTGCACGTCTATAAGCCTCACCACAGTGATGTTCACGTACATGTGATGTACAGTGTTGCTGTTAACCTGTCCACCCCCCATATGTTGACGCCTGTGAGTCCACACAGAGCCAGTTAAAAAGACAGGCACAACATTGCTTTATTGAAGTAATATAGTGGTCATTCGTTATTAAACACATGCAACTCTTACAAAAGTCATAAAACCGACTGTTGACGCGTACAAAGATCCTTTTTTTCCCTCAGAACAGATGATACAAAATAGGCTTGATGTGTTCGTAAAAAAAAAAACATCTCAAAACTTCAATTACAATTTAGGCGTTTGAAGGTTTGATTAACCTTACCCAAATTTAAACATTTGTGATTTTCATTTCACTTACATTGGTCAAGTATAAGGCAGCAGCAGTCTGTACAAAGAGCATCCTTTTCAAACAATATCTACACAATGCTTTGTGTTTTCCCAACTTCTGATATGGTGGTCACTCTTCACAAGGAGCCAATCCATTAAAAAAATAAATAAATACACTTTGTGCTTTTGGTCCAGAACCACTGAAAGAGTCTGACCGTTGACCCTGAGTGAGGGGTGGCGGGGAGGTCAGACCATGTCTGTGTGGCCGAACATCGGCTGGTCGCGGCTGGGCGGGAACTGCTGCGTCCAGTCAATGATGGCCGGTTTGAAGAGGCCACAGCAACGCAGCTGGAAGAACGACACCAGGTTCTTCACCACGCCCAGACTGCAAAGAGACAGTTGAAGAGGATTCAGGACTTTAACGTTTGACATAATTCGCCATTTTGGTGTTGGATATTGTTTTTATGCAACTCTTTTTTCACAGAACCCTATTTTCTTTTTTTGATTGTTATCACGTGCGGAGAGAGAGATTTTGCTTCCTCAAACGGCTCGACGATGGACAAATAAAGTATTTTGAATTTTACTTAAAACTTAGAGGGTATCAAGAGATGGACTAAAGGAAACTCAGGACTTTGCTAAATCTCATGATCTAGCGTTGTTTGCAAGAGCTTTACATTTTGTCCTCACCAACATTATTATTCACAACCACAGTTGCAGCCTTATCTAACCAGATTTCACGCAAATAAATTAACGCCCGAGAGAGCTTACTTCCTGTGAAGCCAGCTAAACCATGCAAAGCGCTATAAGTTCAACTCTCAGCAAACAGAAAAAGCTCATTCAAACTGACTAATTTCTAACCAGATACCTCAAATTACTCATTTTGAATCACTGCAACTGATTTGAAGTCGACACTAAAAGGGGGTGCATATTAGATCACAGTTCTTCAGATTTTGCCAGTCTGGGCCTCAATAATCACAACAAAGCTACTTAAGATCCTGACAGGACTGAATAGTATTTTAGTCAAATGTATAATTCAATGCAGAATGCAGAGTTTGACAATGTCTGAGAAGAAGCTCATTTTTAGCGTTACTGAAATTTCAAGTCCTCATCTCATTTTCTTATTATTGTGCCGAGATATGCTGAGCAGTTGTAAATTAAGCCACTGGATTCATTTTCAGATACAGGTACATTTGGCACGGTGGTATCAGTAATAAACCAGGGCTAATGTACAAGGAGACCTTCATTAATGCACCAGACCTTGACTGAAGAGTGTAAAGTGCCCCGCATCATAATTACAACACAGCCGTTAACTGAAGACATGATTCCTCTGTTATTAAATATTGATTAACAAACTGAAATTAAGAACATGACATTATAGAGCTGCCCTATATGTGTAAAACATTTTTTTTTTTTTTTTTTTTTTAACATATGTTTAAAAAACTGTAGTCAAACTCTCTTTTGGATTCCAGAGAGAACAGATTAAGAAACTAATTCAGCGCTTATTGAGAAGTAGCAAACACACTGATAAACTCACTTGTATGGATTCTGTCTCAGGGAGGCAGATTGTCGGAGTTTCCTCTGATGGAATGTCAGGGTCGTCCTCTCGGCTGTGGTCAGTCCCAGGAAGGCAATCTGCTCCGACACAAAGGAAACACATCCGTCACCACATCTACAGAGATGACACTCATTGTGTGTATAAACGCATCAGAACAGTCGACTGCAAACACACTGAGATTTCATGCAGTGGCTCAACAGGTCTGGCCTTTCCTGCCACTTCAACCCAATTCTCACTAAGATAAGTTGTTGTATTTCCATTTAATTTGACAGTAAAGGATACTGGGAATAAAATACATGGAGAATACATATATATATATATACATATATATATATATATATATATATATATATATATATATATATATATATACATATATATATATATATATATATACATATATATATATATATACATATAGACATATATATATACATATATATTATATATATATATATACATATATACATATATATTACATACATAGATATATATAGATACATATATACATTATATATACAGACATATACATATATATATATATATTATATACACATATATATATTATCATATAATATATATATATATATATATATATATATATACACATATATTATAATATATATATATATACATATACATATATATATATATATATCTATATATATATATATATATATAATAATATATCTATATATACAAATATATATATATATATATATACATATATATATATCTATCTCTACAAATATCTATATATATTATACAAATCTATTATATATATATATATATATATCTATATATCTATAATATATACAAATACATATATATATATACTATATAATCTACAAATTATATATACAATACATATATCATATATCTATACATATACATATATACATATTTATATACATATACATATATACTATATATACATATACATATATACATATATATATATACATTATACATATATACATATACTATATACATATACATATATACATATCATATACATATATGTACATATATATATATATATATATATATATATATATATATATATATATATATATATATATATATATATATATATATATACGTACATATATATGTATATATGTATATATATATATACATATATGTATATATACATATATACGTATATACGTATATGTACATATATACATATATACGTATATATGTATGTATATGTATATATATTCTCCATGTATTTTATTCCCAGTATCCTTTACTGTCAAATCGAATGGAAATACAACAACTTATCTTAGTGAGAATTATATATATAACCCGCTACTTTTTTCACACGCTTTGAACCCTGCGGCCTAAACAACGATGCAGTAATCTATAGATTTTTTGGGGCCAATGGCCTCCAGGGGGCGCTCTAACAGGAAGCGCGAGAGCGAGACAGACAGGTGGAAGAGATAATGCACTATGGAAGACGCTAGTTTGATTGTGTTTTGAACAGTCATTTTGCGCATCATGCACACACCCTCATCATGGAAAACACACGAAGAAATGCATATGATGCATCTTTTAAGTTGCAAAAAGACGACAAAAGCTTTCAGAGGTAATAAAAGCAGATGGCCCGAACTGTTACTGCCATGTTACAGGCACTGTTCATAAAAAAAGCATTTATTTAATTAAAAATTAAAAAAATCTTTCTGTGTACCATCTTTCTGTGTAAATATCTCATGTTACAACGTGGACACATGCGACTTATAGACGAAGTGCGGCCTATATATGTAAAAATTTTTCTTTTTAAAATTAGTTAATGCGGCTTATATTCATATATATATATATATATATATATATATATATATATATATATATATATATATATATATATATATATATATATATATATATACATATATATACATATATATATATATACATATATATATATATAAATATAGTAAATATGAGCTACAACACAAAAGCACAAAAATATATTACATTTAAGAAGACCATTATTTAATTCTAGTTAGTTCTGAGGTCTCTCTTCATTCCGAGTATGGTTTTAAGACAGACAACAAGTTGTGAACAAGCAGCGAGTCACCTGGTAGAGCTGTATCACCAGGACCAAGCCGGACCAGCAGACGTGATAGAAGGCCAGCAGGAAGATGCTGAGCAGCCATGGAGAGCAGCTGACCAGGCCAGACACCACTCCCCACAGGCCCTGATCCTCATAGTGCAGCACGCAGTGAATCGACCAGTCTGAAAAACACGCAAAACCCAAGCATTTGCATCCTGTGTAAATCTAAAACTTTGCCAGATACTGTTATTAGACCATTAATGTTGAGTCACTCACATACGATACAACCGTAGAACATCCAGGCTCCCATCATCATGAGGGAGAACAGAAAGAGGACGAAATAGTGGTGGTTCCTCGCACCTGGAAGACGACAAATGTGTTGATGAGAGACCCATTTCAATCCTCTATAGATGATCCTTGGTGGAAGTAAGTGCTCTCAAACTACAACGACATTTCAAATGATACTGGTTTTTTGGCTGTCACAATCTGCCATACCGATGCAGCCGTTGGTCCAGGCGGAGTGGTGGTCCTGCTTCGCCACACAGGCATCACAGGAGAAGCAGTGGTTCGTTCTCACTGGCTTCTTTGCCTGTGAACAAAGCAGTTTAAAACAACATGGGTTTGTCATGGTGCTTGTGGAACACTGCAGTCAAGCATAAAAGTCATGTGTTAAAAGCTCACCATGCAAGAAGTGCAGAATATTCTGGGGTCCAGACAGCCGGCTTCAGCCAACACCAACACATTCTGGTAAACAAACAAAACGCCGCTCAGTTATGTATTAGACATTAACATGTAAGATTATATTACTTGGTAACTTTTAAGGCAATCCCACCATTTTCTTCTCTTCTTCGGTTGCCTTGACGAAGCCTGGGTCGGTCCTGCAGGTGCGGAAGTAGTAGTAAAGCAGAGCAGTGGCATTCAGAGTGAACAAGACCTGAACTGTGGCACTGGGTCCATGTGGGGTTAAAGGTTAAGGAACTCTTCCTTTATGAGCTTGAGCAGAATAACAAACATGAGGGGAAAAAAATGAAGAGGTAAATACTTCAGTGCACTTAAATACAGCAGTGTTTGTGCAGTGCACACATCTCTTTATCATTTCCAGTTTCTCAATTACTGATGCATCTGACATAAAAACATCCTACATTTCCAAGAACGCCAAAAAGCATACATTTGTCTTAACTCATTTAAAATATGAAATGTCATTAAAATGCAAAAACAAGCCATGACCATCCCACATAACTGTCTTGTTACTGCTTTACAGTGCTGTTCCCTTTGAAGAAAGGATATCTGGAAGGAACCAGAGGCACCAGGTGACGAGCATCCAGAAGATTGAGGCCATGAGCGTTGTAGCGGGGAGGAGAGACTGAAAGGCTGGACCTGGGAAGTTCCTGTTTAGACACAATTATCAAATTACAAACAAGCAGTTTCATACAACATACAGATGGAGCACATGAGCAAAATGTGGGTTGTTTACTCTTTCTACGGTTACATTTATGAAGAGTCAGGAAACCAGCTCAGAGGAAATGCTCTCTCACCTTGAGGCCACATTGATCACACCTATCACACAGGCAAGCAGGATCCCTTTGAGCAGCCAGGACTCTGAGTCCATATCAACTATGGCGCCTACGCTTCCAAGCATGGCAGTGCAGAGCAAAAACTGTAGAAAGACCTGTAAATGCAAATAGGATGGTGTTTCAAGAGGTTACCGTTTTTTTTTTTTTTTTTTTTACGTGTGACCAGATTTGTTATGTTGGTCTCTGTGTAAGTTGTAGTGTCCGTGTACCCTGTATCTGTTGACGATCCGCACGCAGCGCGAGTTGGAGCGAATCCTCTCCTGTTTGACGTGGTTGAGCATGTGGATGAGCAGCGGGCTGTGCACTTGGTGAGCCAAGTCGATGGGCGTGTGACCCTGAAGAAGAAGCATTAATACATCACAAAGAAGGGTAAGATTACTGATTCAATTCAAAATGTAAGATGATCACAACTGTTCATAAATGTGCTGCTTTAAACCATTGGCTGAATATAAAAAATAATAATAAACATATTTTCATATTCATGTGGACCTTTCAGTCTATCTGAGACTGTGTTAACAGTCAACCTGTAAAATGAAACAAATACTTTTGAGATAATTCCAATAATTCCAGGTATGTCAAGCAAAAATAGAACAACTAAGAATCCTTATGCGTCTTCAACATTTTGCACTTTGCATGGATTCTCTGTTGCTGCCAGATGATTTTATAACAGATATGACAGATACAAGTTGGAAACTAGTGGGACGTGTTACTCACAGTCTGACAGCAGACTGAGACAAACACTATTTGACATCTTGCTTTTGCAGTCTAAGTTTTGTGAAGCTCACGTTGATGTTTTCTGCGTCCACGCTGGCCCCGGCCTCCAGCAGGATGTGGGCGGCTTCTACATTTCCTGCCAGCACGGCACAGTGCAGCGGAGTGTTCCTGTTCACTTTGTCCACAGCACTGACAGAGGCATTATTTTTTATTAAGAAGTTTGTCGGTTCGGGTCTAGAACGGAAGAACAACATGTGTCGATTATTTTTTAACATCATCTCTAGATAGTAATGTGAGGAGGGCCTGAATTGACTTCAAGTCTGTATTTCATAGTTATCAGACTACACACTCTACCGACAGAATCGGAAAACTATTTCTTATATTTTTTGCAGTTTCACAGAAGCACAAAAACATTACAGCTAGCTGTGAGGCAGGACATTTTTTCCACACATCATGCAAATCTTTTCTAATTTGCATAGGTTTTTCATAAACTTTACATACTGCATTTCAAACTCTTACTTAAAAAAAAAAACTTTTTTATGATCAAGGCAAAGAAGAACATGAAAGATGCATCCCAGCGAAAAAGCAAAGCACCAATGTTTGTAAAAGGGTAAGTCATTTTGGAGAAAGATTTTTGATAATGGAACTCAACAGCCAAACAAATGCATTCCTCCCTTCAGTGCTCCTTCAAAAGCTCCTCAGCCCAAATTCATGGACAACCATTGCCAAGGCAACAACAACAACAACTGGGCTTGTTGACCAAATGATTCATATGGTGGAATCCAGAGCGACCGCTGGCCGAGAGTTAGTAAGCCTCAATATGTCCAAGTCCAAAGGAAAGAAGGTAAGGTCTGCCATAGCAAGTCAAATATTTATACCAAGTTGGCATGTAACATCTCAGATACTGTGTGAGGACGTGGCTGAGGGAGAGTAGCCAGCAGAAATAGGAGTGTACACGCACATCAAACCAAAACGAGCAGATGCTGAGCCAAAAGTGAGCAAAACATGAAACAATAAGCCAACCCGCACACTGCAGGGCTCATATATTTACTTCATTAACACACCAAAGTAGTGATGTTTCGAGCAAAACTTCTCTTCATCAGACTTCTTCCTCTGCTGGCTACCGTAGATGCCGTTGTGCAGTGTCAGAGTGTAGGTGGTTTCCACGTTGCGGATTGGCTGAAATATTGTGTGTGGCTCTGTGGTTTCCCTTTTACAGAGTCAGAGCTGAGTAGGGTGTGAGGAAATATTTACCGAATTGGACAAAAAAAATGTATCAAAAAAATTATTGACTAGAATAACTGACTGCACCTTTAATAAGCTATCACTTCAACATATGGGCAGACAACATCTGCAAATAGAAAATGTCCTCACAGACATGTGACAATCGCAGCATCTATATTCATTCAATATAATATTTAGGCATTTACGTATTCACTAACCCAATAATCTTTTGGGCTGCTAACATCAGTGGTGTCTGTCCGTTACAGTCAGGCCCATCGGCTTCCTGCAGGCAGATGACAGGCAAATGAGAGGGTTACAAATCATGATAAAAACATAAGGAAAAATAAGTCTTGACCAAGAGAAAAAGACCTCTACGGATGTAAAGTCATTGTGGAGTCTGACCTGTCCCTTAGCCATAAGATAAGCTGCTATGGCCATGTGCTGGAAGAGGATGGCAAGGTGGAGAGCGCGGTAGCCTTCTCCGTCTGCGATGGAGGGATCTGCTCCGTATCTCATCAGCTGGATCACCATGGGGAGGTGCCCCTGCCTCATCGTGGACAAAAGCCAAAGACAGATTTATGGAGAAGGCACTTAACTATGTTTTAAAACTAGTCGACACATAACCTTGCAGAAAGAACTTCAGCCAAACACAAACAGATCCATGATTTAACTGCGACAGTTGAGTTTCTCTTTACATCGCTGGTAACTTGTGGGTTAACGCCCATGTATTTATTTGTCTTTACTGTATATTTTATGCAAATATAATGACAAAGTACCTGCTCATTTTTGACAAATGGATTTTAATGGCAGCCTTGAGGGGCTGAAAATAAAGGCATTGTTTTGTTTCTACCTTTCCTTTGACATTTCACATTGATAAATGTTATGTAAATAATAAGAAGAACAAAACAAACTCTAGCAATAAAACACTTTAAGGTCATTCAGTCACCTTATGGCCCAGTGAAGAGGAGTGGAGCTCAGATCTCCTCCAAGCTGATCAACTATCGCCCCTTTCGACATATAATACCTGTAAGGAAACAGCAGGGTAGATACAGAGGGCAAATGAGTGTCGACCGTGCTGGAGCTTGTCTTATTTCTGTTCAGTGGTTTCTATTTCCTTTCTGGATGTTGATTGTGATGCTGGTTATTACTGCTGAAAGCCCTGCACAATATCTAATATGCCTTTGACACTGAAAGGTCCCTGAGGAAGAACTGACTGTACTTAAGCCATTTGTTTTTAATATGACGTTCAGCTGACATCAGCAGCACCAATACATCGACTCTTACTCTACTTTGGTTGACGTAACTCTAAATTTGAGTAATTCATGCTGACATACAGCAGAGTGATTACGACTTGAAAACAGCTTCATCATTCATTTCAATACATCTTTGACTTATGAATTTTTTAAAATTCATTGATATACAGTACAGTGTTTGACCCTAATTTCATCTAATCTAACCAATCAAAATCTAAGAATGATCTCCAGAATGAAACTTCATGGCAGGATATTCAAGAGTCTCCCGACTTTACACCCAAAATTATATCTAAACTCTACTTCAGCCAGAGGTAGTACTACAGACTAACTACTCAGAACAGACAGCCCGCGTGTTTAAAACGCCTGCAGTGGAATGTTAATAAAACAGGTTCTTCGTGTCTCTGGTGAGTCAGTTGTGACGAGACTTAAGTGATAAGTGCGGCTCTTACTTCACCAGCTCTAAGCGGTTGTTGATGGCCGCCCAGTGCAGCATAGTGACGTTCTCTTTGTCCGGCTGCCTGACGTCATATCCTGCTTCCACCAGCTCCTTACAACGCTCGAGGATACCAAACCTGACAGGATGACACGGACAATGCACTTAATGAACACATCAATAATAACAACTACCAGGCCAATGCTTTGTGTTGTTGACAGCTAATTAGCCAAGAATTGAAGAGGCGAGGTCAACTTGGCTGACAACTCGTAGAGATGTGTGCAGCAGTGTCATGTTTGTAATGGTCAGGAAGCTGCTACGTGTCAACTGTATTTCAGTAGATTCCAGCACACGTGTATAGCACTGCAGACGGATTAACGTTCTGTTTTTGGTTTTTTTTGCTAAGATTGGTCACACCGATACTGCCATTGGAAAGATGCAGTTTTATATTGCAGACTGTTTTCATCTGACTTTTGATACGACTTTCTACATAAAAAGGGAGTTTGGATTTATCTTCGTGCTTGTATTAATTGATTGAAAAGTAATCTGTGCAGCAGTAGATTAACAATGTGATACACTGACATGCATCAAGTTGCACTGAAGTCCACTGCGCACTCTAATCATTGACAGATGAATTGTAATCAAATCGTGAAGCCAGTGGAGATCCACACCCTTATTGTACAGTGCAGAAAAAGAAGATACAGCACCCTGAATACAATGAACAAAAGTACAGCTGAAACAAGGAAGAATCAATGGCAAACCCTCCACTGTGCGCTTAAGTAGAAAATCAAGTCCATTCAATCTTATTTTCGGTCTGCGTGAAAAGAGTGTGCCCATGGTTCCGACTATACTGACAGAGAGTTGAATGGACGGACAGGAGTGGCTCTGCATATTCTTTTATTTTATTTACCGGTCTATAAAGAAGAGTGACCTTCGCTCGGCTCCACCTGAACTCCCTAATCAGTTAGCAAAAGCTGCTAGTAGCTCAGTTACCTTCAAGTGCTGTGGTGTACAATAACTGCTTTGTGGAGCACTGACTTTTTTCTCTATGGTTTTCTTCCTAAACTGCTTTTAACTGGACAAAAGAATGAATCATCACCCTTCGACTGCTGATTAAACACAGAGCACTCAGAGCCTTTGGACATCCCTTGAGTTTTGTCGTGCAACTCCTGTGCAAATATATCAATCAAATGCTGCCAGAAATTCACAGTGGAGAGTTAAGGTGTGTAGTTGCTTCTGTGCTCTATAGAATTATATTCATATATTTGAAAATGTATATCTTCTTACCCATGTGAAAATACTGTACAGACACCCGTCGGAAAGCATTTTTTTAAAAAGACTACAGGAGTTAAGTTAAAATCTGAGATTGTCTTATTCTACAGTCAACTTAAAATGATCACAGATCAACTTTAAATACTACCTAATTGCTGTCTTTGAAAATTAAATTGAAATGTCGACCAGCTGACACAGAGCACAAGTTTACTACTTACTGTGTTGCCTTCACTATGTCCCAACTGCTGCTGTCGTCCATGTGCGACCGTTTCTTCGGCTGCTGACTGAGGTTCATCGTCTGATCCGGGCCTTTGCCGAACTGTCCGTGAAAACCTGTCATGAAGGGGTGCGCCGCTCTCGGCCCGTGACTGTGAGAATGACCTCCATGTCCGTGGTGACAGCCCTGCAACACGTGGACACAAAGGAAACACAAATTTGGTCCAAAACGGTCCATAAGGAATCCTTAAATGGGCAGAGAGCAGTAACTCAGACTCCGGGGGCCGGAAAGTTAAGTAGTAATCTGAGAAGAATATTGAATTTATTTGAGGAAGCCTGAGGGGAAGCAACATCGCAGCAACAAGCCTGGCCAAAAGGCTCTACTGTACATATTCCCCTTTCTCTCCCTTCTCAAAAAGAAGATTTTTCTAAGACCATCACATACACAGTACGTCACTGTCTTCTGTCTCTTTTTTCCCCTAGAATGTGGAAAATGTCCATCGGGTTTTCAAACAGCTGGTATAAGATTAACAAACTCTTCCACAGACCACATTCTCAATATTTTCCTCACTCACTGTGGTGACCCAGCTGTTCCCAGGTGAGGCACATTTTGTATTTGTAAGGTGTCCTTGTGTAAAATAGCCATCAATGGGGTAAATAATGAACGCAGCTAGAAAACATTAGGGTCTTTGTGCACGAGCTGTAGGGTTAGGCAATGCGACGATACCTTGAAATTATATTATGGATGGTCAGATGACATATAGATATAATATATAATATAGTTTAAAAAACTAATTGGCAACACTTTTCATTTTACCAAGCAAAAGGGCCATATTTTCTGTTTCATACACTGTAAATTCGAGGGCAGTCGCTGTACTGGTCACACATTATTATCAGCTGAAACTGTCCTCTCACAGATATATCGGTGTCGCAAGTATGTTTTGTCTGAAATGCACTGATATGAAAACTATTTTTTGTAGAGAGTATAAGGCAGAAAGAAAAAACATTTTTGGGGTAAGTGGTAATTAATAAATTCCCAGTTTAAAGCTTCCTGTTAGTGCAATGATGTCATTTAGACAATACAGTTTAATGTAAAACTGTAAAATATCCTACGTCGATTACATGTCTTCATAACATTTGCGGGATCACTGCAAAAAATGTGTGCATATGGGCCAACATGTCATCAGACTTTTTTTTTCACTCTTTATTCATCCCCAAATATTAACAACCTGTGAGGCTCCACTCTAAATGACACATCTATAGAATACTGATGCTGTCTCCATGGGCTTTGGGATGATGTGATGGCATTATTCGCTTTTTTCGACATTGTATAGACAAAATAATTGATTAATACAAAAAACAGACAGATGAATTGTGAACTTGCAGTAACAACACAATTATATACCTGCTGTGAAAGGAAATTTGATCAATTTTACCTTGTCCAAAGAGCTGACTGTGATAAGCATTTCACATCTATTTAGGGATGTAAAGAGAAATACTTCATGGTTGGATGAGACTGGGTGGTTCTGCACATTTCAAAGGAGTTTTTCCTGCCATGATGTGAATGAATGGGTTAATTGAGTATTTTGGGATAAACTACTCCTTTAGCACCTGGCTGCTATTGTCAATCCTCTGTTGATGCTGGTTATGACCCGGGCAGCTAGCCTGTTTAACAACATATGGCAAAAGCCAACTGTCTGACTCCTATGCTCAACTATTAACATTTAACTACTGACTCGACACATGTGGATTTGGATGAACCCGACACATGTTGCTGACGACTTTCGTTCAGGAAACAGCAACCGAGTTAAGCTGCGAAAGAGGATTGCCTGTGGTTTCGTTATAATAGGCGAAGATACGAAAGGTAACCGCGCAGTGACGGGGTCCAACACGCGCTGGCTGTCAACGTAGCGTCATGTCAATCAGACTAATCGAACAGACTCTCCCTAACGTGGACGTCCATACCTTTACATAAATACTATTAGCTGAATCTGACTTGCTGAGGTTGAGGGAGAGATTTAGCTAGCTAGTAGTTTCACACCAGGTAACGAGCGGCGGGCTAGCTACGCCCACAGAAGCTAACAGCCCTCCTGACAGTTGATCAGTCCGTGTCGATCACTGAGGACAGGTTATTCCGCTTCACACAGGCTACAATATAACATTAAGCTAGCTAGTTAATGCTAACAACGTGCTATGATAACACCAGGGAAAACTACGCCGGACAGGTCTACGCCGGGTGAAACGGTAACCTCACAACACAGGCGACAAGAGAAGCTAATAAACAGAATCCCACTTACACCATCGTCTTCATTCCAGTCCATCTTGTTGTGAAGGAACGAAGCCAAAGTTCCTGCAGCTGGACGGGCCAGAATCAACGTACAACTTCCGCTGTGGGATTTTCAGAATAAAGGTATTTGGAGGCGAAACTGCAGGAAGGTGTAGACATAGTCAAATTTGATCTGTTAGGGGGTCTCAGGGCTAAAATTAGCCAGTGACACCCTTTTCCTCCCATTCTTAGCCATGGATGCAGGGAGTAAGAGACACGGAGCTGGCTATAACATATGCCGAATCTACAAGAAGGCTCAAGTGAATAAGAATTTGTCCTTGACAGCGTTTCAGAAAGTTTAGACAGTTTGTCCAAACTCAACACCTCACAAATTGAGTATTTTTTTTAAGGGAGTCTTGGGACTTTATCTCCCTCCTCACCTCCTTGCTGTTGCTGACTGTAGTCGATGTGGCTGCTTTGACCTCTTGGTGTTCAAGTTTTGCCTCTGCTGTAGTGCAAAGCGTTCTCTAAATGTTGTCAATTATTGCCAATAACGATCAGATACATGTCATCCTGCAAATTCAAATTAACACTAATAACAATGTCATGCACCATTTACTATGATGTCACTATAGGAATGTGGCTAATGATATTGATGCATACAAAACGATATGAAAAGTCTGCACTGCCACACCAAGTTTTAAGCCTCTGAAACCCAATTTCCATACATTTAAATCAGATATTTACTCAATTATTATTCATGTGTGACTGTGATTTTGACAGTATATCCTAACTTTTACCCAAGCATGACTTTGGGGTACTTTTTACTACACTGCTGGCATATTTCCTAGCTTAAGGAATGTTTTGGGGGTTATTTCCTTACATACAAATTCAGGAGGATCATCATAGTCAGAATTAGGATCGACTTTATCGGCAGAGCATGTGTACACACATGCAAGGGATTTAGGCCATACTGCTTTGAAAGCAGGGTTGTCAAATGTGTATGAAGCAATACAAACCGTAACGTTGATGCGAGGTGGAAGACATAATTTCATGTTTCATTGGAAATTAATTGTGTTGTGCCGTTTTATTTTGAAGGCAAAAACGTTGGACAGGAAATCGTGTTTCTGGCAATTTCTATTTCCTTGATGCACTTTCCTCTTCCTGAAAGTGACTGACTGTTTCACTCCCACCTACAGGCCTTTTTTTCCGCTTGTGCCTGCATTATTCAACAGTAAAAGTATATTTTAGAACTCCCCAATGGAAATACATAGAAAACGCTTTTGTTTTGGTAGAAACGAAACATGCATACATGTCGGATATCAAAATGCCCTAAACCAGTCTGTGAATAAATACTTCTTCATGGTAAACTGGGGAAACATGCTTTGATATCATACGTTAAAATCAGTTGCATTTTCCCTGTGGAAAATCAGAACGAATTAAGATTTTAAAAATATATTCAAACTGAAATGTATTGTTATAAATATCCACAGTTATGTTTAGCGATGTGACTTGTAATGCAACGGTTACGTGGCCAGCAAATAAACCGAGGTACAAACAACTTTTAATTTTTCCATCCGATGTTGTTTCGCAGTCCTAACACATTTAACTCAGCATAGAATCACAGCATGGGTGACTGAGATGAAATCAGCTTCTCGTGCTGGAGAGTTTTCTTTCTTTCCTTTTTTTTTTAATTTATTTATTTTTTTTTACCACAGCTTGATGAGTGTCCTGAAGCTAAAACTGGACCAAAGCCTGATCTGAAGTGACTGTCACCATGGAGATGATAGTGAAGAGTTTGTGACCTGTGGACAAACTCAAACATTGAACATGGAAACATGAAGTGGAAAAGAGGATGAGACAACTTAGCCTCCTCTCTGCTTTACTAAACACAGCTGGACTGTGTTTTCACTAACATCTGATTTTCTTCTTGTGAGATACTTAAATTGTGACTCTGAAATAGTCAGATTGGCAAGTTTTGTTTTTTTATATTAAGTTTTTCAAATTGGTCAGGAGGCCTTAAATAGCTTCCGGTAAGCTCTCTTGCCCTGCGTCTATTTACATTTAAGATCAGGAAGATCAAGAACCTGTATTCTCATTGCGTGTGAGCAGACAGATGTAGTCAGAATCATATCTTCACTTCTGTGTTAGAAGGTCAACTGCCATTTAACATAAGATAGCCAACTGCAAAGACTCCCATTTTATTGCTAATTGCTGTACACCTCTTACAGAAGGTATTGCATTACAGCAATGAGTGCCTAAGAAGTACAGTACAGTACTGAGTTACATTTCATCACTGTATAGATAACTTAGAACACTGTCCTCAGTCTTGGTCTTGCACTTCAGATTGAGTGGCAGTAGATGGCGCCATCGTTCAATCCATAATCAGAAGGACTGCTGTCTGCAGGCTGCAGAGAAGATAATCAACGGAAGTTCATTCAGTCATTATTGTGGGGTGTACAAAATAAAAAAAGGTAATAGATCACAGTGAACATCCAGTCTGCTGTCGTTGTCATGCTATTGTTGCATCGACTGCCTGAGAGGAAAAACGTAAAAAATCTAAATTACTGTGGTGAGCTCTCTTTTAAGCACTGGTATAGTCTAAAAGAAAAGGTAAAATGCAGCGTATTTGCAGTTCAGCATCTCTGTGCAATTATATTTATATTTTTACATAGTACTATACACCATGTATATTACATGTATGCATGCAGTTGCCCTTCATTGACATATCTTCTTGTGAAAAATGAATAGAGTGTATATGCTGTTTTTATTATATTATGGTGTACTTGCTTTGTCTTGTTTCATTTTTATCCATCATTCAATCACTCTTACTCCTCTGTTTTTGACTCTTGAGCTGTTTAACAAGTGAATTTCCCTGGTGAGGGATGAATAAAGTCTTATCTTATCTTATCTTAAAAATACTTCCGTTCCAGTGTGTGCTGCCTTCTTTGCACAACTTTTGAAAGGAATTCATTCTCAGTGTGACTACCCTTGTTAGATATATTGTATCTTTACTGTGTCTGAGTATTATCACCCATCTCCGTGGATGATCCTGCATATGGTTCATCATCGAAGTATTTCCTTAACACAAGCCATCTTTTTTCTTTTTCCGGAAGACCCTGATCCCACACACACACACACACACACACTCACACCTGGAGGCTGAGAGATACTGTGTGCAGCTGGGGATTAGGGGCGTTGCTCAAAGGCACCTCAGCAGTGATAATGGAGGCAGGGATGAGTGCAGCCTTTTCATTTCTAGCTGACAACCTTTTGCTAATAAACATAAACATTTTTGTCAGTCTTTACATGGAGGACTTGGTGAAAAAGACCTGAAGCAGCTGCTGGTTTTTCATGCTCTTGTTGTGTGTGTGTCGATAGATCAGTCGCTTGTATAAAAACACTGTATGTGTACAGTGCTCCAACCCCCCATCACGATTTTCGTGATGTCTTTTGACAAACTCTCAACTTAAGTTTTTTATGATTGATTGATTGTTTGTCCACATAACACAGTGTTTCAGTTTGTTTGTGAGCGATTGTTAATTAAATCCTGTCACATTTTTCAGCGATTTGTTGTTTGTTTCTCTTTGTTAAGTCATCGGAGACCTGCTGTTGATATAAGGTACACTTAATATTTAATTACAATTACAATTAATATATAGTACACACTGATGCCACGAAATAAACAAGTCATCTGTCAACTGCTGGTGTTATATTGTATGTTGTTTTATTTTAATGAGTTTTAATGGGATTGTCACATTTTGCCTCTATGATTATTCTCCCCCCCCCCCCCCCCCCCCCCCCCCCCCCACACACACACACACAAATTTAAAAAAACGTAATTGAACTTAAGTAAAACACATTAAACACATGCAGCGTAGCTACTGGAGAGTAGCTTGAGTGCATGCGCCAAGCAGAAGTAACGAGTTGTCAAGAAGGAAGTCATAAAAGTAAGAGGACGAAGGGTCAAGACAGTTTGCATGAGATGTGAGCGTAGAACGCTAAATGAAGAGGAATGACAGTTTTCTTATGAAAGGAAAAAGGAGAAGTGCACATTGGCATCAACACATACTCGGCCTCTATGTTTGGTGTGAGTCCGTATTCTTCGACCAGCAGCCACTGGGGTCAGGAAAACCAGAGTGATTAAGGAAGTAAGGCCATCCAAAGAAAACATGTAGAGGATGTGTGTTTCACAGCTGACAGAGCAGCAGAGCGGAGCTGTACGAGTGGACTTTGCCCCCATTAAAGCCTTTGTGGAACTGAATAATACTGATGTCCTGTGACAACTTCAGATGGGGGTATTTGTACTGATTTTGTCAGAACGTCATATTGTACAGTTTCAAAATCCTTTCAGAGCAAAAATAAAATAATTTGTTGTGAAAAAATAAATGTTACATTTCTAAAAAGATGGTATTTTGGAGGTGCATGCCTTGAGATCTACGAGTGAGATCAGTTCTCTTTACACTGACACAGACCTCCTGCATCAAATGTATTGGATTTATTAGCTGTGATCACTGGTATTTTAAGCTGCATTTATTGATGTTTTGGCCACAGCAAGGTTCCTGTTCTTTTAAAATCTTTATTCAATGTCAGAATTCAGCAAAAATGCAGATGTTTCAACAGAAGTGAACAGTAGTCCTTCAGTTTCATGGCTGAGTCCTTCTAAGTGTCGTCATTCTAATATCGAAAACAGACAAATGCTGTGTACCCCTCCTCCATGAGCCAGGTGGGAAGGTGAAGGACTTGCAAAAATACACCTATACATTGAGCAAAACCAATTTAATATTGCCAGCAGATACACCAAATGGCTGCCAGAGACGTCGTCAGACCTGCATCACACAACCTTCCCGATATTGAATTCCAAAAATAAAACTACATATATGTTCACAAAACTGTAAACAAGCTCCAGTAGAATTAACATTAGCTGATGTGAGTAATATGGACGATGAAAAAAGTTTCCAATTGATAGAGCCAACAACAAATGAAAGTAAAACAGCAGTAATGAATGTGGTACACTACAATGAAAATATCCAGGCAGCAATAATGAGTCATTATAGTACAGGACAAATAACAGCATATGAAAAATAACCCACCGTAATGCTGCCAGATGGTTTGTTATACAGAACCATCTGGGAAGTTGTCCATGGAAACTGTTTGGAAAAGGTCAAAAATACTTGGCAGGGGATTGGACGAACCATCTGTCTATCACCGTCTATAATGGGCCAACTTCAACCAATCAGATCAATGATTTACCAGCTGGTAAATCAGTCTCTCACCAGAGTCAATCAAGAGAAGAGTGAAAAAATTGTTTCCATCGAGAAAGCCTTTACTGCCGTTCTTTGTTCTTACGATGAAGTAAATTCTCTGGTTCTTATATGACTGGTGTTGCAGCAGCCACGCTAACCTTTTTTAGGAACCGCTGTTTTCAAACCAGCAGTCGCTTCTCTCGCTGGTTGTCACACCTAAGCCATGCCCGCGCTCGCAGTATGTGATTGGTTCAACAAATGTGTACTCTGCACTGAAGACTGGAAAGATCAATTTGCAAGATCACATGATCATGTGAATCCAGCTGCCTCACAAGGTACTATGAAAAGTGTTCTACAAGTTGTCGCATTCCTCAATTAAATTGGCCAAATAACGTCTGCTTTATAAATTGGGTCGGAAACACTTAACTTTGGAAACAGAAAAGAAATTAGCTGAGCTAGGGTTAACATGCTAGCGGACACACAGAGAGAAACATTAGCAGACCTTCGAAATTGGGTTTGGCGGGTGTGCAAAATGTAAACATTGTAAAACGGTATGTTTATTTAATCATGAAAACGAAGAGTGTTTGTTAAGTTTGTTTTGTCAGGGATGTTTTTTTCTAAAGCTAGCTTCCATGACGAGAGCGGTGAGACTGACAAAGACAAAGAGCCGAAAGCTGCTAAAACACTCCACAGAGCTGAGGAAACGTCACCTTTCACATCACATAGTGATTAGATTCATTGTTAATATGAGCGCAGGTTTCAGGTGAGGAACTTCAATTTTGTTTCCCTTAAGTGACAAAAATTGAAGGAATTGTAATTTTTCAAAAAGGATCATCGTAATTTGAGAACACAGCTCGTCCAGAACCTGACACCAGACTGTTTTCTCCTAATGAGAGTGAATAAATCATCAATATGCTGAGCTACCTGCTGTGTTCACACTGAGCTTTGCTCAGGCTCTCCAGAGATACTTGCAGATATGAAAGTGAGAAGACCCCAGCTGATGGAAGTTAATTATGCTAATAAAGTGTGGTGGCCGGTGGGACTGAACGTTGCAGCTCTCTCTGTTGTGGCTGTTGGACTCATAAAATAAACGAGGGAGAAGCTTCTTAATGAGTGAGCCAGTTAATATGTCTGAGAATATGAGATTGTGGATGAACATCAGAGAATCCTTTAAAGTTTACTTGACCAAGGCACTGACTGAGACCTGGTGCTGTTAGCTGGCTCACTGGTGCTCCTCTGTGATGGGTTAAATGTGGGGAACAGGTTTCACTGTGAGGAGGTTTTGGTTAGACGCACGCACAAATCACACGTTGCACAATTCGAACAGCATATAACACCATCTATCCTCATGCCTTGGTCACACTACATGACTGTCAGTGTTGTCAGATCGCTGCACTGTTCAGACTACAAATTTTTCTGTGTGATAGTATTTGAGAATCTTGAAGCTTTTAGATGGTTTGCAACACTACATAACTAAATCCATCAGATCTTTTTTACAAGGAGTTCCCAACGAGTCTGCCTGGGCCCATATTCACAAAGAATCTTAAGGCTAAAAGTAGCTCCTAACAGGCGAATTTAGGAGCAACTCCTAAAAATAATGGGCGTGTCAGTCGTAACTTTAGGACTCCTAATTTTTGAAAATAAGAGTTATTCACAAAACATTTTAAGCCTAAAAGTAGCACCTAAGTCTGGGAGACCTTAGAAGTAGTCCAGAGGACTCCTAACTCGCTAAGACCTGGTCCCAGCCGAATGTTTTGGAGATGCTAAGTGACAGGGAATTATTAAAACGATGTCGGATGGACCGTGAAGGGACTGAAGTTGTGGTTGAGTTGGTGAGGGACGCAATGACGTCCCCAACCAACCGAAACAATCCAATAACGCCAGAGTTAAAAGACACACCGGTATTTGGCTACGGGGAAAATGCAGCTCTTCGCACGGGACTAGTATTACCTGGGGACCTCAAGTGATTTAGAATTTATCCCACCACGTCCGTGTTTCGTGCGGCGCATTCGCACAGGATAAGCAAAGTCTGTGTTTTACTGACATTATCCCCGGGTCGATCGCACCGAAGCTCTTGCTGGAGCAGCACAACTGTTATATATGGATATTTTTAATATAATAACTGGTGAGCCTGTAGAAAGATGGAAAAATGTTCCTTACCGCATGCTGCAATGCATGTAATCCATCTAATCATCTTTCGAAATTTCGCTCTTTTGATGAGCCTCCTGAATTTGCACCCAAAATGCTGTCAAAACTTTCATTTATAATTCCCAACGCAGCCTCCATAATTCTCGACTGGGAAAGAGGCAGAAAAAAGGTGGAAACACAAAAAGCCTTAAGAAAAACAAAAAACGATCCCAAATCACAGAGATGCCGATTCGCACGGGACTGATATTATCACATGACCTCTGTGTTTGGTGAAATATAATAGGTAATTTGCAGTGGAATTTTTACTTTACAAATTATGGACATGGCAGATTCACACGGGATTAAGATCACAGACGACCTCCGCAATTATTACAAATTACTGGCGGTCCCCAGGTTATACTAGTCCCATGTGAATAGGGCTTTTGTCAATCGGAAAAAGTTGCATTCCATCAATACACAAATTGTCTTTGACGCATGTTACAATATACTGGATATTGTTGCGAAATGGCCCGGATCAACACACGATTCCCGAATGTTAATGGAGAGTGGTTTGACGCAGCTTTTCGAGCAAATTCCGCTTTTATTGGCAATTCACGTTTTTCATCGGAATCTTCTAATTTGTAGTTTTTGTCTGAAGCGTTTTTGTTTGCGGGGGGGGGGGGGGGGGGGGTTGCACTTCATTCTCATCATAAACACATTTCTTTATCCAATATCTTTCCATAGGCTTTGTCATGGGCTTGCAGGCTTCTTCCTTATTTTCACTTCATGCATTGCGTAGCCTAAATGACTTTTCAATGGGCTGCCCTGTCACTCAACAGCCAATCACCGTTGTCACCGCTTCTAAGTGCGTCCTTATAAAATGACGTCATCCATAGCAACAGAGAGTTACTTCTAGTTTAGGAGTTCACTGTTTTCATAACTAAAAGTAGGTCTCAGCGGCTTTGTGAATTACTTTTAAGAAACGACTCCTACATAAAAACTTTTAGTCTGATTTAGGAGGACTCCTAACGTTAAGATAAAAGTCTTTGTGAATACGGGCCCTGGTCTCCAAACTAAGTTTTGTCATGAAAACACACAGGAACAGTGTCACACAGTCAAAGCACGCATTGTCAGTCCTAGAGAACTGGATGAATAATATTTTTGCAGTGAAAATGTACAACTGCCTTCTCGTATCATGGTTCAGTTAAGAGGACGGGAAGTTTACAAATGATAAAAAAAAAAAAGCTTGTGTGTGTGCAGTTGTATTCTGATAGAAATCCCTCCTCTGTCCTCAGAGCCCAGATACAAGCTTTGGGACGGCCTGTGAGATGACGGACCAGAACAACTTCTGGTACACGCGAGAATTGAGGAGTCAGCTTGTCTCCTTAAAATATCAAATATGAGGCCGAGGAGAGGTGTGTAAGACAGAAAGAAACTGGTTTAATAAATAAAAAAAATAAAAAAAACATACACGCCCCTCCTTGGTTACATTGAACAGATGTTTATTGTCCAGACACACAATTACGACCATTGCGAGTCTGCCTCTTCCTGTGCAGATGAGAGGAGAAGCAATGGCAGTGGGTACTATAGTCTCTCCTTCTCATCCTGCTTCCCCCTCGCTACCGCTGCCACCTCCCCCTCCGGAGTTCAACAGCAGGGTCACGGTCTGCATTTGAACTCCAGGACCAGCGGTATTCAGGGTCAAAGGTCGGCCCTGAACACTGCCGACTGTATGGGCGAAGGTCACTAACTTAAACCCAGCTTGACCTCTTTAGCGCCCTGCATGGTAATACTGATAGAGGGCTTGGCTCGAGTGCGGGGGGGGGGGGGGGGGGGGTTGTGATGTCTGGGAATGAGCCTGTTTTTAAAAGACAGTTACAGACACACGCAGAAGTAAATCAGTGTGAATATGGGCAGTTGTGTGTGTGTGTGTGTGCGCGCGCGTGGAACGGAAGATTTACAAGGCTAGAGCCGGTAAACGAAGCCAGAAAAGCAAGACACTTAGGGATGACACCGGGTGAAAGATATTCAGGGTGTCGGTCAGAGTTCAGGGTAGGTGAGCGCTTTGTTTTGCTGTTTCGCTGCCTGAGTTCAGGGACGGAGTCAGGCAGCAACATTACACGGTGGGTATGATGGGATAGGACGGTTCAGGGCGCGACATTCAATAGACGTTCCAGGCGGCATGAAAACAAGGAATGCCGCAGTTAAATCAGACACACGCCAGTATGAATGCAAAGGTTAATATGTTCCAACAAATTAAAGAAAAGTGATGATATCCAGGTTAACGGGCTGTCGATGCTCACTGTGGTTTTCATCGCGTCACAGCCGAGCGAGTCTTCAGCTGTAGAGAAAACAGCAGTTCATTTCAGCGGCTTTTCCGGAGCTCTGCTTTATATCCTGCCAGAGGAAAATGTTGGCAATATGTGTTCCTGCTCACCACAGATACGTTAAATTTGTACGTTTTATGTGTAAATTGCAAACATCTCTGCAATACTCATCACATCATGTTCAGATTGCATGTAATGGCGCTGACGTTCTTGTAAAGAGGAGAAGAAGAAAGATGCAAGACGAAACCAGGTAATTTGAGAGACCGTCGAAACATTTCGTATCTGTATTTATGACCACAAAATCTGGTATTATAAGGAGACAAGCTGACTTTCTTATCTTTTTATTCCAGCCGTGTGAATGTGAATCCAGGGCATTGCTGTAGAAGAGCTTAACTGTCAGTCGGCTTTTCCAGAATTAACGGTAAAATCAATTTTAGCGACTGTCTGAACATTTTGCCGCCGTCTTTGTGACAACAAAATTTGGCGTTTTTCAAAAGACATCAGTACAATTTCCAGCCGTTTTTGTGCTTACCAAACCATGTATTCTAAGCCAAACTCTTTTTCTAGCCCAAGCGGCCTAAACCTAACCAGACCTTAAAGGAAAAGTCCGCCCAGAAATTTAAATTCAGTTATTACAATAACAATCAGTTATTGTCCTCCCAACCTCATGCTGATTGAGCCCTCAAAGTATTTCTGGAGCTTCAACGCAAAACATCATTGCAGCATTCTCTATCAACTGTAGTAGATGGGGCCTTTTTTAAAAATGTAAAAAAAAAAACAACAACCAAACAAAAACATAAATTGGTTCCATGCAGCTTGTCCTGCGTAATACCAGTCTCCAGAAGCCTAGTGATTCCACATTGATATGAAAAGATGTTATTTACACCCTTGGCGTGGTTGAGCTCCTGCTTTAGATGCTGGTGTGCGCCAACATTTTTTAACTTAGCAGCTTAAGTTAAGATTCTGTCTTAATAAAATCTTTCTATATAACTTCACGATCCCGGGGCCTCTTGAGACATGGATGGAGCCATTTTTCAATTTTTTCAATTTCTCAGTTTACGTTTAAAAGCCAGTCCTCATCTGCTTCAGTTGATTAGGAGAATGCCGCAACAATGTTTTGCTGTGAAGCTCAAGAAACACTTTGTGGACTTCAAAACTTCCACCTGACTTTCCTTCGGCATGGGCGTGAGTAGATAATGACTGAATTTACATATTTTGGGGTGAACTTATCCTTTAAAGCACAGCGTCGTCCCAATATGACAATTGAAAAGTAAAGACGCATGAACAAGTAAAGTAAAGTTTAGGTTTAAAATGTCCAATGTCAACCATTATTCTGCTGATGGGGCTGTGGGATCACATAGTCCTGCAGTGAGCACCTGTCACTGACTTTTCTGGAGCATATCAAGGACTTCCTGTCCATGCTGGACTGAGAAAGCTCCATCTGTTGATGAACATCACATGATGTGATCAGAACAACTGCTAAACGGACCCGCTGGTGAGATTGTTTACTCAACCAATAACTGTATTTTGCTGCTATATTTGCGTCCTTAAATATATTTGGTGATAGTCAGACCATCTGTTCGAAGTCTGGGGGAAAACAGGCATAAGACAACGTGATAGATTGTTAACTCAGTTCAACTTTTCACTCCACTAATGAGGTTGTGTTTGAACCCTTTTAGTCAGTTTATCTCTCTGGCAGCAGGAACTCTCAAACATCTGAAATTTGCAAGAATTCGTGAGGCAGAGGCATTTGTGCGGCCTCCTGCCTACAAATGAACGATTCTGCCTTGGTTATGAGAGTGACTTGTCCGAGATTTGATTGGAAATCCTGAGAAACTGTCTGCAGCTTTGAGCAAACAATTTAGTAAAAAAAAAAAAAAAAAAATGCACCTGACTGGTCATTTCTGGTGAAGATTTGTGCTACTCAAGGTCGTAACATCGGCTGCAGTCAGTAAAGCAAATCTTGTATTTTCACCAAGGATAACTCACAAAAAAAAAAACAGACTTCCTGTCATCTTGTAAAAAATGTTCCGCAGGAACATCTCCCCTCCGTGATTACATTTTCAACACAGTAGGGGAAATCATTGAGCAATGATGGCTTTAACCTGGATTCACCCCATCATGTCCTTCATTAAAAAGAGAGAACACCCCCGTTATTGTGTGCGTGTGCGTGTCTTTGGCTGAATATGCGTGAGAGTGTGTTTGCGTGTGGCTGTGAAAGTGGGCTACTGATGGGAGGCTTTCTGGTTTCAGCTTGCCAGTGGACGGCCTCTCTGTAGCAATGCCAGGGCTGGACAGGCGGGTGAGGAGGGGAGAGGGGAGAGGGGAGAGGGGAGGGGATGCTGGGGGGAGGGGTCGGGTCGAGCTGGCGAGGGACGGACATCGGAACAACAAAGGGCAGCGGGGGCGATAATCCCACCTAATGCCCCCTGTCTGCAACCATGTCTGCAGTGGCTCTCTGGTGAGTGGCAGATTGAGTGCACTCATGCAAAAGGTTACTTGGGTGATCAAGTGCTCTTCTCAGGGGTGGGGGCAGCACAGGCCGCCTGTCTTCAGCGGCCTGTGTGGACCCTCGTTCGCTCAGTGCAGCAGCAGCGGCGTTATTCTGCCGCTGATTCAGCAGAGCTCGGAACTCTGTGTGTCGCCGGTGGTCATGCATTATGTAACAGGCCCTGTGCAGTCTGGACATTAAACACTCACAGACACGACACTGGGGGGGGGGGCAGAGAGGAGGCTGGAGTGGGATTGCAGTCCAGTTTGAAGAACTATTGATCCTCTAGCTTGAAGCTTACTCCGTCTCCATGCTCATCTACATTTAGCTCCAGCCATCCTGCTGTCATGTATATGCTCAACCTGTAATGCTCTAACCCTGATGTTCTCTGTGGGGTCCTGAAGACCCCCAGTCCCTCATTAACAGGTCAGTACACATACTTAAAAGTTGTTGGTAACTTTACAATGACCTTCGGTGATACATTGTCAATTTATAGTTAATTTAACTTTACTTATAAAACAATACAACTCTTCATAAACCATCCATTAAGCAACTGTTTATTGTTTATAAACCTTTACAGTGCTTTAAAAGACAAATTCCTAAAGCATTTAATTGTCATCAGTTTAATTAAGTTTAATGAACTATAAATGTGCCACCTATTAAAAGTGCTTGTTCTAAAATGTCAACAAATCACCTTAATGCTTCTTCTAATTTTACGAGAGCTACTTACCAACATGATTTTGCACTGATAAAAAGTTGCAGTACAGAATTGACTTTTTATGGTTGGTGTGTCTGAAAACACTGTTTCCTATATCTATGACTGGTGTTGAAAATAGTTTTTATGCATTAGAACAGTCATACAGTTATTGGAGTTTGATAACAGGGAGTTAGAGCACTGTGATGTCCAACTGACCCTCAACAAGAAGAAGAAACTCCCTGTAGGAAGACAGACTGCAGACCGACAGATTCTTGTCTGTGAATGACTTTTTGCAAACAAAAGGAATACGTCTTTGTAGATGTAAAGTCAAAATAACATAAAACACCCTTTTGGCCTTTTTTAAATATGCAGCACAGAGAAGAGAGTCCGTGGGACCCTTAACTTTAAAGCCAAAGTCAACAAAGACACAGATTAAAAGAAACATTTCAAGTTTTCTTTTCCAAAACAGGTATTTGAAGCTGAAACATGATCTTTTCTCAACCCAACAGTGTTTGCTTTCTGTGCCTAAACCTAACCAGACCATAAGCACAGCACATGTAAAGCTTCAACATATCTGAAGTTTGCAGACATGTACATTACCAACATTTATTCTGGTGACTGGGTTGTGATTTCACAATTTACTTATTTTGATATCTCAGGTTAATGTAGTCTGCATGATTCAGCCTACTGAGTTAATGGTTAAAACTATTTTTGTGTGTGTTTGGTAACTAAGGAAAAACATTTAGAACCAACTGACATGATAAAAAGTGTCAGAACATCTGAATCCAAATGTCACTTTTTACCTCCGTCATCGTCACATTGATAAACGGCTCACACTGAGGCCAGAGATGAACCTCAGATGGAACTTCCTCTCAAACCTCTTCACCACGACATTGTTGTCATATCAGCGACTTGCTTCATTTAGAACACCTTTTTGTGGAGATGTAAATCCTCGGCAGCGCTGCAGACTCTGGGGTTTTAAACGCCTTCTGTGAGATAAAGGAATTTTCAGCTGAGGGATCCGATTGAAGGGTTGGCAACTGTCTCCACTGGACGGCATTCAAGTTGTGTTTAATCTGCTTTTGTGAACTCCGTCGCCATGGCCATCTGCTCACAGCCACAAAAGCAGTGCACCGATGCAGTTCAGTGATTTTTTTCTTATTGTATTTTGTATTTTTTTCATTTCTCACATCAATACCAGTTATTTCACGACATACAACTGGATGTTTTCTGTCATTGCGGGATTCCCTCGCCCACACACACACACACACGGAGGCTTTCTTCTGGCAACACTTTTCATTTCAATGTGTGAGGTGAGAGAGGTGATGCAGAGAAACACAATAATTTGTGAATAAGATCTTTCTTCAGCCGAGACTTATCCACATGATAAATGCATTTGCTACCTTCAAGAATGAGTGTGGAACCTGTGGAAGTTGTCGGATTAAGGTGGAACTTTATGCGAAGTGTGTTTGTGAAAGTGTTGATTAAGTCAATCTATATTTATGCTCCTCATACTGTTATTGTTTTTAACATACAGAAACAGAAACAGGGCAAAAATGAAGAGACTGAGACATGTTTCTTTCCTCCTTCAGCTAACTCTCACTAATGAGAATGCCTCTCCACTGGTAGGGCATTTTTTTGTTAGCTCAATGAAACACTAAAAAAGGAGAAGTTTATTTTTTAAATATATTTTTTATATAAGTTGTTTGTTTGACAGGGACAATATATGTAGGTATTGTTATATCTCATTAGATACAGTATATAAGACTCCTAGCCATGGCTAATGCTGTCCTTGTCCCTGGTTAGGCTTTTAGGAAAAAGAAAACACATGATACAATACTCAGAAATAGACATTGACAGTGAATCATCGTGTTTTCAAGCCTTCTGCAGAGACTCTAAAAGGTAAAAGTATTGACGATGAAACTGAAACCCAAGTGCCACCATAAAATGTTGGGAATGAAAATTTCTGCAAACCCTTGATATGATCACATATGTACGTGTCATGGGCTACAGACCATATTATTAACATTTCTGATATGCGTGTCATATCACCTTTCACATTACACTATTGTGACCTGTCTTTCATATCATGAGGTGGAAGTGGTACTGGTGGAGTTGAAAGTGAGAAGGCTGCCGAGCCAGTGGCCACAGAGTGCACTTCAGCATTTGTAAACGTGACACTGCTGGTTATTTTTAAGACGATCTCGGTACAGTTTCCATCCCTGCTTGTGGCATGAAACTGCATATTTCTGGCGGATGTCGGTGGCATCTCCAGTTAGATCTCTTCCTGACCCTAACCCTTGGTCTTTGTGCCTAAACCTAACCTATTGAAAGTTTGAACTTTAAATCAAAATATAACATTTTTGCTCCCTTATTGCAGCCTTGTCTCTGCTAATTCATGTGTTGTCGTGTGGAGGCCTGCGGACCGGCAGTTTCTCTCGAGAAGTGCATCGACTGACCTTGCGTGATAAGGTGAGGCTGTGCCGAGTCAGGGGGGCTGTAGATTCTCACTCTGGCCACGACTCTGTGACTTTTGATCGTAACTCCAGAAAACAGAGCAGTGAGAACATTGCCGCTGTGTCCTCGATCGGTAGCTCATCTCCACCCGGCGAGGCACACCGACCGGCACAAGCCGTGGCACTTTATGGCGGATCGAAGCAGCTCAAGTTTAATGTGTTTGTGGCTGTCGCAGCTCTGATAAAGGGTGCAATACATAACACGGGAGTAATAGAGGGGGACAAGCCAATCAATAGCCAGAGAGGCCGTTTGACCTGCGGTTTAAAATGACAAATCTCTAGCCTTGCATCACTGTGAGTGTCTCTCTGCTTTCGGTCTCGGCCGACGACGGCCCAGAGGGACGGTGAGAAAAAATAACCAGAGTGGACACGATCTGTCAGTGGGAAGAAGCCTGCTTTCACTGGCATGCCTTACAGCTGATTCGTGTGTGTGCGCGCGCTTGTGTGCGCGCGTGTGCGAAATCTCCATTTCCAAGTTCAATCTCAAAAAGTCCAAACTGGCAGTAAGAGTCTTGTAAGTGAAGACTGGGGCTTCACCTGTGAAGAGAGGCTTTTGTAGCAGCAGCCTCCTGTTTCCCGGCAGATAAAACCCATCTGCTTTAGCGGGAGATAACACCGTGCATACACTCACACATCCCCTCTCACTCTCACGTTCACCTTCTCTTTACCTTTCCCTGCCTCCCCGCCTCTCCTCTTCATTCATATCTATTTCTGTAATTCCCTCTTGCTAAAGCGCTCCTCTCGTTTTCTTCTCTCGTCTTCCACTCGAACACCAGCTCCCCCTCGCCGACGTCGTCTGCTCTGCTCTGATGTGTGCGTCGTCTCTCCTGAAGTGGACGGTCCCAGGGATTACCCTGCCCTCTGTCAGGGTGCAGCCTCTGGGATTAGGCTTCAAACCCCATGGTCCGGGGTGCGTTTGTGCTTGAGGGCATCCGGATAATTCCCTCAGAGCGAGCTACCTGCTGTTGTTCGACTCACTGAATGAAACATGATTACTTCTACCTCTGGGGAGCCAATAATGAACCTGTGGGGCCTTTTGTTACAAGTCATACTTGTCTCTGTTTTCTGTTTGAGATCAAGGGCAAAAAAATAGTTTACATTCATCAAACTCGAAATCATAAATTAACTTGAAACAGCAAACGATTTATGTTTATCCTCTTACATCAAATCAGTTGAGGATGAAAATAATGAAAACACTTTATCAATTGTATAATGTATCTTTCACCAGCAGTTTTATTTTTCAAGCCCTTTCCCCCATTTTTGGGGGTCTGAGCACACGTGTAATCAGCGTGTGAATTATATAGGGCATAAAGGAAGCAGAGCACAGTGCAGGAATGTGCTTTAGGGAACTGAGGTCTTACAATCCTCTCATTAACTTGCTTACTTAACAAAATATCTGCAGTCTGTAGGTGATAAATCAAATCCCTTACACCAGCATGGGGCGCCTTTTGATCAGGTTGGACCGGCGCGCGAGCAACAGCAGCATCGCTGGATCATCGATCCTAACGACCTTTCTTCATTCCGTCTACGATCGTTAGACACAGAATCCTGTGTCTCAGTCTTTGTACTGAGGTTCAATCAACATTCCACACTGAAGATCATATGACTGACTGAGCAAAACTGACTGCTTTCCCCAGAAAGTTAGGTAAAAAATTAAAAACGAGCTAATGTTACTGTTCATCTCTAGAAACGTGTCGCAATGTAACTCTTGAAGGCAAGTAAATGAAGAGTATCAAACTGGATAGATAGCTAGCTGGCTACTTACACTCACCTACCGTTACGACACTGGCTTGAGCAGCCACTGCAATAATGGGAGTGAGGAGGATAGATGAAACATTAAAAGTGCTCAACAGCCATCTTGATATCACCCCTGGCAGCCAGTCTGCGCTAAGAATACTGCATCCAAATGAATGGGGAGAGAGCCATAACTGAACTGCATGTATAGAATCACCATTATGATCTGATTTCTTTTCAAATGTGTATAACCCATTAGTACCTGGAAGTGAAATCGCCTCTTAAGGCACAGTGGTCTTTCTTTCATTGTTACAAAGTAATATCCTGAAACAACACTTTAGGATGGATTCTGATCATAAAATTCAGGCTACAGCAAAATGCTATCTCTGTCTGAGGTTGGTGCAACTTAACTTTTAATCAGGATACATAATTTAGATCTTTGTTTTGCACCTGCATCCTCACATCTTTCACTTTTTGAAACAATAGTCCAACAATGAACAAGAGCACAAAATAGGAAGTGCCCAGAAAATAAAAACAAGTACAAACCCCCCCACCGATTCTCTTCTCAAACAACACAACAAGTATTTAAAGAATATTTACATGAGATTTGATTGCAGTTTGTGTTGAATTTTATCATTTTGTAATCAAGCAAATGATTTTTTTGTCTGGACTTCTAATTTTAGAGAGCAAGCAGAACATGGCCTCTCTGCAGGACATTTTTCATCAAGCACATTTTCCAAAGAAATATCCCGTCATGGACTTCCTCCTGAAGCTGAGCAGCAGCCCCCTTTCTTGCACAATCACCCACAATTTTTTTTTCTTTTTTTCCATTGTGAATTTTAATTTTTTCCCCCCTGCTCCTCCTCCTCCTGCATTGTGTTCAGTATAGATTAAAGAGGAGAAATCAATAAGCTTTTACCTGGATTCCCCTCATGTTGCCCCAGCTTTCTCAGCATTTCAGCGATACCTCCAGGGTTTGGAAACTTACCTCACGTGGAAATTTAGCAAATGATTCAGATCACATTTAACAGGAAAGAGAGAAGACAAGGAGATTGTGACGTGATTTGTGACTTCGATATTCAGTTCAAGGATCAGTGCAGGAAGATTTGAAGTTAGTTTGATCCATTTTGACACAAAAATGAGGCGATCATATGTGGACTGAGACAGAAGCATTCACAGGTTGTTGTGTTCTAATCTCGGAGGACGAGGCGACACTGCGGTATGCCGGCATTTCTAATTCGATTTCAAAGTGTTTGTTATATAAGTCTACCTTTTCTGCTCATGATGTAATGTCAGTCATTTTCATATTTTTCTTATCCCACCAAGTATATGAGGACTGTGCTCTTAATGGAGCCTCCTCCTGGGTAAGTGATGATGTCTGGAGTCATTTTAGGGCAATTATTGACATAATGGAGGATTCGTTTTCGAGCGTGGTGTAATTTATGTTTTCCAAATGCCGCCGGAATGATTTTACAGAGCAACATCTTTCTCAAATTGATGGCCGTTTTTGTTTCTAATCTCAGCATGTCTTGAAATTTGAAAATAAAGAAACATTTTCCTGATGCTTCGTCTGAGGAGGAGAGTACAGCAGGGGGACACAGAGGCAACATGTCAGATAAAATAAAAGCAGCATCAGAGCATAACATCGATTTGACAAACAAGACAGAGCCAGAGCCATTGATTAGAAAATCCACTATTAATGACTTGGCCCAGCACGGTACACAGCGCTACTGCTGCAGAATCACAAGAGGAATCAAAGCGGACAAAAGCAAACAGTTTGGTTTGAGTGACTTTCAGTGTCATACATGTATTGAAATATAAATATGAATGAGAACGTATCTGTTCAATATTCTGGTCCAATCCCAGCCACCCGGATCAAATGTTAGCAGTTAACGATTCTGCAAACCACAGATATGTCCAAAGTTGACATTCGTATCAAACGTGGCCTGTCACCTGGTGGTGTTACATAGGGCTGCAAAACAGGAGACCGGGGTTTGAGTCTGTGGGGACATTTACAGCCATTTTTGTGGCGATCAAATCTAGATACTGGGACCATCTCCAGCTGTTTTCCAGGTGACAAAACTGGTGGGTTTGTTTTTTTCCATCTGATTTTGTTATGACCAAAGCTGGCTAATTCTCCCGGGCAGTCAGACCATCTCCAGCTGATTTTGTGGCGACCAAAGTTGATTTCTTTTCCTGGGAGGTCGAATCATCTCCGGCCTTTTTTGGGGTGACCAAAACAGGTATTTTTTGTGCTTGAACTTAACCAAAGCATAGATAGAAAGAGGAAATTTAACCTAAACAAGCGTCAAGATGCAACACATAGAGACATCATTTTTTTTTAACTCATTTGTGGTTTCAAAGACACATACGTCGCTCACATTTACTCTGGCGATTGGGTTGTTTGGTACAGCAGCACTCGCATGTTTGTGAATAAAACCGCTGCACACAATTGAGGGTGCTCCACTCCATACCGAGCGCTGTATGTAAATAGTGTAAATGCAGATGGTGGTGGTTTCGTGGCGTGTGATACTGTGATGGGGGGGATGGAGAGAGGGCGAGAGGAATTGGTGGTGGTGGTGGTGGGGGGGGGGGGGGGGGGGGGGTGAAGGTGGTATCGGGGGCAGCGGAGGGGGCTGGTTGGAGAAGCTCATTCATCAAGTCATTACAGGAGGTGGCTCCTGTGGTATTTCAGCCTGTCCATCAGCGGAGGAGGAGGAGGAGGAGGAGGATGCACAGCGATCCCCAGAGGAGGACCGTGGCTCGTTCGTCCTTCCTCCATTTTAACCCCCCCCCCACCACAACCCTCATCGCCGACCCACCCTTCCTCCCCCATGGACGTCCCTGCCCTGCTTCTCCTCTGACAGCTCACCTTCTGACTGCTATTACTCCCTCTTCTTCCTCTCCTCCATCACACCGTCTTTCACTTTATCTGCCACCTCTATTACATCTCTCTCTCTCTCTCTTTCCCTAACACACACACACACACACACACACACACACACACACACACACACAGTCCTCCCTCCACATTCTCAGTACTTCCCTCACTCTCTTCCCTTTTACATTTCTCCCGGGAGGCAGCCCTTGACTCTCAGATGTCCCTCGCATGCCAAAAATTACTATTGACATTTCAATTCAGTGGGGTTTTTTCTCTCGCTGCTCTCTGCTGATGCCTTATAGCAGGAGGACATTTACATGTCAATGGGCCAGACAAAAGCGAGGCAGAGAGTGCCCGCTCCCGTGTCCTTAACACAGTGGCTGTTACACTGAATTTGTGGCTGTTCTGCGGGCACGAAGAGGCTTTTGTGCGCTCGATCTCTGCATTAATAAATGGATTATTAATATATAAAACAGTTGAGCTGGCATGCAGTGCCACAACGCTTAGAATAAAGGATCATCAGCATTTTCCTGAAGAATCTTCACTTAGCAAGTTGTGTCTTTACAAAATGTGTTGCAGAGTCAGCAAAACATAAAACAAAGTTAGAAATGTGGCAACTAAATCAAGTCAGATTTTAAATTTTCACTTCAAATGGATCATCAGGGATGTCAGTTTTCTCTACCATTTGTTGATGAGTCTATGATTTGGAAGCCAGTGAGGGATCAGGTTTGTCATGCTGTGCTACCGACTCCGAGCATACACACCTCCAACATGTCTCGTCTTAATTCTACCCGGCACATCTCTATTGCCTCACCTGTGTAATGCAGTTTTGTTACTCCTGTGTGCTCTTGTTAAAGTTAAACCCAACGCTGACACACAGGCGGATAAGTAACTAAGCGAACTTTGAATACACAAGGGTGATTAACTGATAGAACACAGGTGAGGAGTGAACGGGGCAGAAAAATGGACAAAGGGAGGAAGTCGAAACCTACACAGGCTCCAAGGTCCAAAATAAAACAGGAAATAACCGAAACACAGCCTAAACCACAACAGCTCTACGCCTTCCTCGTGCCCGACTTCCTGCCTGGTTCGATCTGCTCGGTGCAGCTTGAAGGAGCTTCTGTTCACTTCTGTCAAAAATAGACTTGGCGCGCATCTTCCACAGAGCAGAGCTGAGCCGCGAGACGCTTCTGAATCCGCTACATGGCCGCTATGTGATGCAGACGTGCGCCGTGGAATCTGGGGGCGTGTGATGTTTAACGCAGGCAGGTTAAAAAAGAAGAATCAGCTGATGTCGCAGAGGTGCAGCAGCACACGTCTGCCTGCAGGCTGCCCAGACGGATACGTGCGAGTTAAGCTGCCACAATGTTTGAGTACGACCATTTCGGTTCACACACACACGTTGTGCAAAGGATTAGTCATGCTATGTGGAGGCGAGATGTACTTCTGTTAGAAATTCACTAAGAATTTCCTCCAGGAAAGACTATTTGAAAATGTTATCAACGTTTTTTAAACACACCTGATTTCCAGTGTAATTAAAAAAAAAAAAAAAGAAAACGCATAGGAACCAGTTCTCTCCTCATATAACCCGGTCCTCAGGGAAGACAAAGATAGGTACGCTACGATTAAAGAGACCAATGTCTCAATTAATTACTGTGTGGTGGTGCAGGAGGGAAGAAGCCAGAGAACCACTTCAAAACCACATATAAAATATCAAAGTCATTTACTGTGAATCCCAAATATCACATTCACTTCTTCAATGATAATAAAAGAAAAATGAAAGAAAAAATAAAAAAAAATAAAGAAAAATTAACTTGGGTTCAGGGAGGATAAATAAAAGACACCTGGAGGCGGCAAGCCATTGTCGAGAAAGCAAAGCTCGGATGTAGGTTACCTAGTTCAGCAGGGACTTTTTTGAAAATCACTCAACCAGGCTGCAGAGTGCTTGAAAATTTCCCTCAATCAGAAAGAACAAAAAACGGCAAAGAAATCGAAACAGGGCCTAAACAGAGCAGAGCTACTGGCTGACAGTCTGGTAAGAAGAGGTCTGCAATGTGTCAGGGAAGGAATCAGAATGACCCTGGTGTGCTGTCCTCCACCTCTGTCAAGCCTTCAAGAGAGGGAGTCGTCAGGACCTGATTGGCCATGAGGGGACCGCCCCAAGCTGCTCTCAATCCAGAGGGATTTTGACATGCAGTTAAAACAAAAAGATAAGCAAGTAACAAATAATGGGACTGTTGTCATCTGCCTCTGTGCTCGTCGGAGTCCCTCTGTAGGACGCCGCCGCAGATCGCAGGAACAAGGATGGCATGAAGACAATAATACAAACATTAACAGCACGTACAATAAAAGAAAAAAAAAAAACGTAAAGCTGAATAAATTATCTCTAAATCCGTCTCGGCTGGGGCACCCTATGACTTATGTGGGCCGAGATGGGGATTATAGATATTGATGGCTGGTTCAAGATGAGTGGGGGTTGGTGAGCTGTTGTCAGAAGCCCGCATTCTGTCTGTGTCTCTGCACCTTAAAAACGAGAGGGGTGATTGTGCATCTGGCCTCATGATGTGTGACTTCAATTGCCTCCGCGCTGTCTTTACCATAGAAACCGGCTGAAATGGGCAGCGTTCATGCGTGCAGGAGCGCGTGTTTGCATGTTTCTGAGCGCGCACGCACGCCTGAGAATTTCCCTCACAAGAGGGTTTTTCACATATGCATCTTCATTTCTAAATCCCTGTAAGGTATCACCACCTGACTGGTCCCCGAGGCGCCTGGGGCTCCTGCCTCACTGTGATTATCTTAAAGGAGATGCATTGCATATGTAAATGTCCTGTTTTGGAGAGAGCTGGCTGCTGCTCAAGTGAAAGGGGAAAAAAAAGCCCCTCAGCATTGATCTGCCCTTCTGCGTTTAGTCTGGGTTAAGTGTTCAGCTTCCATTAGGACCAAATTCATGCAGGGGTTTGTATAATTATGCCAAAGTCAATCCCCATTACTCCTTAGCACTATCGAGCAGCTGCTTTCTTTAATAAAAACACATGTCAAATTCAGGGAGAAGAGAAGCTGTGTATGTCTGTGTGTGTGTGTGTGTGTGTGTGTTTATGCTTGCCAGTGTGCGTGCATATTCTTGTGTTTGCACATAATTTGAATCAATACACACAGGAAGGAGGCACTAAAGCGACTAAGCAGTTGCAGGCAGCAGAAGCGGCAAACAGACCTTGTGCACCAAATGTTCTGTCAACTCAACAATCCTTTCAATCAGTGCAACAAACAACTCTTTCAACATTTGTCTCTTTCTCCCCCAGGACACAATTCCTCTTTTCTGTCTGCTTACTGGAGACCATCAATCTGTAGCTTCTCCCCGCTGCACATCTTTCATCATTCCATTTTTTTTTTTTTTTTTTCCCAATGAGAGCTTTCAAGCCTGACCTTTGTGCATTTGGAAAGGACCGCTGCGGGTAACAAAGACCGTCAACCAATCACAGATCACTCCGAGTGGCCTTGGGCATGTGAGCCTTGTTCTTAATGACAGAAAAAGCCTGAAATGGATTTTAGGGAAGCGTATGATAACTCCTTACATGTACTTATGTGGGAGCACATACTCAAATAGCCCTCACAATGATTTAGATTTTTTAAAACTTTAACTCTTTTTGACAAAAGAGACCAAGGGACAACAGACAGGCACCTCACAGGTAAGGTGAAATGTTTCACATCTTACAAAACAGGGAATGAAAAGAAGCTGAGTAACACTTCAGTATCAAGGTCTGTGGGTCCTTTATAGCCGTGGTTGTCCTTTGAAATCACAGAAGTCCTTATAATCCCAGGCTTTGATTCATGCAAAATCAGTGTATTCTAAAGGGGTGAGGGGTCCCATACTTATTCATAATCTTAAGTCTATGCTGTTGGCCTTAGCACAGAGGGAAATAAAATAAAAAACTTCTCCAAACAACACAAGTACAGAAATCATTTAATAGAATTTAATCAAATTGAGTTTTTCCTCAATTTTTCTAATTTTTGAGTGACACATCTCAAAGAAAAAGTCAATCGCTCCATAATATAAATGACCAAAATGTTTCTATCCATGCAGGGGTTGTTGGAAACTTTTTCTCTGCTGCTGTTTCCTTGTTTTGTTTTTTTTTTCAGTTCCAGCAATATTGTTATTATTGGACTGAAAAATAATTTTATGCATATTTTGATGCTGATCAAAGATTGTAATTGTTTTGAATGCTCATCCCAAGATTGTTTTAAATGTTACGCTGCTCAGCAAGTGTCCCTCATGCTCTGACAATAAACAGTAAACTGTGTGGCTTAACTCAGGAGCATAAACAATAATTTGATATTTCTCTTCATCAACCGGTATGACATTTTAGACATCCCAACATTTTTGACCATACTGCAGAGCCCCATGGAGGCCAAGTGTTTGTGAGCAGCAGTTGCAAGTATATAACCGTCACACAGGAGAAACGCAACCCAACGTCATGCACGTCAAGTATTGCTTGAGCTGTTTACTCTTAATCTATGTGGCCTAGTACCGTAATACTTGTAATGGAAAAAATGCCTGCTCAAACAGTCAAAAGTCCACCGAATTGATAACTTTTTCTTATAGTGCCTCAAACAAACATTGTGGTGCCATGACTGGAGCGGGAAACCAGGTGCTAACCGGGCGAGGTTCATGGGCCGAACTGTGGTACTCTCATCGCCCACAGTAGTCATCACAACACCTGATTTGGTCTGAATAAGAGAGTGGTTAGCCGGCCTTTGCATGTCTTTGTCGTGTGTTCATGTGCAGCTTTTACAAACGAGAAGTGTTTTAAGGGACTAAGCAGCCATTTTTTACCTTTACCAAATCCAAATGTGAATGAGATCTGACATGTTGTAGAGCTGTAAACTCCAGATCCTCCTTGGTTTATGGGCTGTCGGGTTAAGCTGAAGAATTTTGACACGGGACAGAAGTTTCATGTGCGTACGCATTCGGGATATTCTCCAGTGTGGCTGTATATGTGTGTGTGTGTGTGTGTGTGTGTGTGTGAGTGTCTTCATGATTATACTGATCCAGTGGAACTGAGAGCCACCACTCCCGCTGATGAGACAGAAAAGCATGGTAATAGACCAGAGAGCAGTGTGCAGAGGTAAATACAGAGCAGGTGGAGTTCAGTGAAGCGTCTTTGTGCCGCTGGAGACAGCAGCGCGACCGATCGCATTGAAAATAAGGCGCGGAGCAGTCCGGCTCATCTGCCTGTCCCACGTTTTTATCCTGCTGCTCGTCCCCTGATCGCCGTCCCTCGTTAGAGGCTTGATGTCGGCGCAGGCTGATGATGACTCCTGTTGGCTTTAATGATCATAGGAGGTTTGCTAAGGTGAAGATAAACGAAGCCGATGTCTTAGGGTGCACAGAATTTGCCATTATGAGGTCGATGCACTGTCTGTCCCCCGTGTTATGTTATCAAGTCGGAAGCTTTTAGAGGTCTTGTCATTTCCTCACCAGGAGAGGGAACTTTAACTCTCTTAAGTCAGATAACTGTCACGAAAACCAGCACTTTTGACAGACAAATTATCGGTTGTGTACATGAACATGAGGAGGTGTAATAATCTTTATCCCAGTGTTGATTTTAATCTTTTTCATCTAGAATTCAGAAGACCAAGTGGAAAGAGAGCAATTATCCCAGCGTTGTGTCAAAACTTATGTCAGAATAACAATCTTACATTCACCAGAATGTAAAGAATAGAAAAAAAAAGGCTTCTGGCAGATATATCAAGATAAGTCAGTTGATGTATAAAAGAGTTGAGGAACATTTTTTAAGACTGTGTTCGGGGGCAACAACAAAGTCAAACTCAAAGCAGATGCGGCAAAATCTCAACGGTAACCTCGGACCTGTCCTTTGGTGCTCAGGTGGAGCTCTTCAACCTCTACTTCAGGAGCAAGAACAGCAATTACTTTACTTCCTCTTATCCATTTTTATTTTTAACAACCTGATCCCCTTTGTTTCTTCAGGTTAGCTAGCTAAGGCTAATTAGAGAGTTGCATAGCAACAAGAATGATGAACAATCCTTCAACCCTTTGAGCTCCGGCTCTCTCTGTTGCTAGCGAGCCTCACAGCAGAGCTTTGTGAACAAGGCGGAAAAAAAAAACCCCTCTGATCAAATCGCAGCCATCACGGTGGTCATTACACGGTCTCCCCACAACCCCGTGGCTCTGAGAAATATGTGATGAATGTCGTCTACATTCGTATAGATCAATACTGCACCTGAATCGCTCTTCGTTCATCCCCCCCCCCCCCCCGACATCCTCTGCAGCGCAATAATTACTGGAGATTTAATTAGTCGGGGAACAAAGGCGATTTGACCTTCTAGGCAGGTTCAGGATGCATCACGCCGACATCCAGCAGATACATCATATTTTCAACCGGCTTGTGTTTTTCCTCAAAATCTTGGCTTTCCAATTCTAGACCGAACACACAAATCACAGATACCTTTAGGGAAACGGACATCTGAGTTATTCGTCATGTTTACGTGAGGAAAAATACAATCAGTTTTTTTTCTGAGTGGCGCAGGTTTGTTCACCTTCGCAGGAGAGACGGGGGGTATCCTTGCTATTTCCCTTGTGCTCACAAAGACAGTAATTACACAGAAGGCCATTCAATTAACAGAGGCTGTGCACCTACATGGCTTGACACACGCGCACATAAAGAATCGCAGCTAATTAAATGATTCAGCCCTGGACTCAAGGCAACGGCACCAAGAGACAGTCGCGCACACAGGGGGGGAGACGCCCCGGGTGAGAGCCAACCTTCAGCTGAATGCTCTGATCAGCACCTGAGAGACACACACACACACACCGACACACACACAAAACACACAAACACAAAAACACACACAAAAAGCAATTACCAAAATCTATTCAGTTGTTTTTAGTCGCGCTCAGAATAGAGAGCTGTAGGCTTAATACCACCAACATCGTAGTCTTTTAGTCTAGTCTTTTTTAGGATTTTCCTAAAAAGCAATGTCAATAATCATACATGACTCACGAGAAAGTTTGGGATGGTGTCTTGATGGTGTATCTTTTTGAATTTCCTGTTTTGAGGATGTTTCTGGACGTCAGCAATTCCAGTTGAATGTTGAGTTTCTTTTAAAGGTTATCAAATGCCTTGCGAAGCCAAAGCAACAGTATTGAAGAAAAAGAAGAAACGTGTCAGGAAAGCTCTCCCAGGGATGGACCAAGTCATGCAATCTAGATCAGCAAAGAAAAAATCGAAATATGTGTTTGACCTGACTGGTGAATACAATGGAGCACGTCCTCCCACGATGTCACTGCAGTTATAGTCCCACATAATCCATCCCACGTCCAAAGCACTGTGTCGGTGCCAGAGATGCTCACAAGTCACAAGTCAGTTTTTGCGAGTCCCAGCCAAGTCCCGAGTGTCTTACGTTTGTAATGATCATTGTTGCATCTGCTGCACGCAATCCGGTTTGCTTAGAACACTGCATAGTTATATCTGACATACTGTGGACTTACGTCGCTCAGGGTAACAGGAAAATGTTGCTGACATTATTGGGCGTACAATAATAATTGTAACCTATTTTTCAGTAACAAAGTACAACCGTGTTTCTTACACTGGGTATCCCACTAATGACAGCTCATAATCTACCGCAAATTATCTACCGAGCGATCTTTCTCTCGGTTCTAACGTTGGCCTGCTATGGTGGCAGCTGGACGTGGATCATTGAGATACCGGCCAATGCAGCACTTCATGAGAACAACAACAAAGGTTCTGCCGACGTTGATGATCTTTTTCGTTTGCGCCCTGTGTGTTGTTTATCTGGTTTACTGCAGTTTAATGAGACAACACAAGCTTACAGTGAATACATGTACGAAAATACTGAAAGGAGCCCACTTGAATATTAATGCTTTTTGGTAACAGCTATAAAATGTTAACATCTGACATTTACTTTGGGATTGTTGGTTAAAAGAAAGTTTCTAGTGAGCCCTGAAACTAGGGAGGTCCAGAAGTCCAGTTTGTGTGTGTGTGTGTGTGTGTGTGTGTGTGTGTGTGTGTGTGTGTGTGTATTATTTACATGACAAAATAAAAAAAGAGCTCCTCAAGACTGAGACTACTCCACTCACTTAATGGAGACTTCAAATACTTTCACATTCTCCGGTCAAACTTATTGAAATTCCTCATGTGTGGTGGAGAATGTAGAGCCGCTGGATAAACAACTGCGACACAGAGGTTATCATACTCAATTAAGACACCATCACGGAGATAGAAACAGATCTTTTGTCATGAGAAGGCAGAGGGGCCGATGGCGAGGCGGCGTCTCATGTTGAGTGGCTGCTGTTAACTCTCAGGGCAAACACAATTGACACTGTGTGCCAACTAAAACAGCTGTAGCGTGTCTGAGTGAGCCGTAGTGTATATGTGTGTGTGTGTGTGTGCGCCAGGGGTTTGCGTCACCGGGGTAAAGGCAGAAACTCTGGCGCCAACTGACTGTTTCGCTGGACAGAAGGCGAAATTCCACAGGATTAAACTCGTCCTCAGACAGTCTTTATGCTGCTGGATCTCATCAATTTTTTTTATTTGGGTGCCGCTGTGTTACTCCAGATTTAATAAGTGGATTTGTTTTTTTTGATAGTTCCAAGATTACTGTTTGAAAAAAAAAAACCTTGGAAGTCCTTTGCAGTGAGTCACCTTTGTTGGGTGGTTTTTCATTGGATTGCTTCTCAGCATGGCCCTCAAATCCAGAAATACTTAACGAGGTTTTAAAATGTCTATTTTGTCTACCAAAAATCCACGATTTTGCAGCTATTTTTTCTGCTTCAGTCACTCTGTCTCTTCTTTTTCTTTTTAAACCTCAAGTGTTTTCCTCCATTGCCTGCATTTAAAGGAACCAAAAAGAAAGAGCGTGAGCTGTTTTTATTAACAGATGTATTATCAGCTTAAATTAACGTACCCATCCATTAGAAAATGTACCCTCTTAGATCATAGATTATCGTATGTTGCATTTTTAGATTGTTAACAATGGCACTTAAATGTGTCAGTAGTATTTTACTGCTGCAGCTGGTAGAGATACTTTATTTACTATTAGGGGGTTTAGTCTTATGGTTTCCAATCTAGGGGTCAGGCTGCTTCAAAGGAGTATTTGTGATCTGGTAAATGGTGTAAAAAAGAAATCTTTACTATTTATTTATTAAATTTTTTTCTGAAATAATTAAGGATTTAACCTCTTTTGAGCCTCATGTTAAGAGTATAAACTTCTGACACTTTAAAAAGTAGAACATGCAGCCTGTCCTCATCAGAAAAACAACCACATACATAGACTGCGCCAGAAGCTTATTATGAACCATATTAACATTTCTTATTAGGCGGCGACATCTACTGGTTGTAGCAATTACTACAGCAGCAAGGGAGGAGGTCGATATAGTAGTGTAAAGAGCAGTGTTGGGAAGATTACTTTGGAAATGTAGTTGGTTACAATTACAAGTTACCCTGTTGAAAATGTAATAGCAGTGTAACTATTTCAATTACTTTCTCAAAGTAATGTAACTAATTACATTTGATTACATTATGATTACTTTTCTTAATTTTGAATGAAATCTCTCAACTGCTAACCATTTTCACATTTTAAGACCTATAGTGTGATAAAACTTTCAGTTCAAAGGTTTAACCATATGTTATGAGTCTGACATTAGGCCTGTACTGCGAAGGAGGCTCACTTTCTCACTAAATGGAGCGACAACGGGCTGATTTCAGCCAAGAGGAGCAGGTTGTTTTAATGGAGAGAGTATGAGCGATACAAAAAAGCCTGATCACAGCCTGAAGCAACAGTGTTGCTGCAAATATGACAAGAGGAGGCTGATTTTAATTTCTGACAACTCTACATTGAGCTGCTTTTAAATATGAAGCTTTAGAGCAACAGCAACTGTTGTTTTAAACTGTGTTTTATATTGTTTTCATATATTTCACTGATCGCAATTATAAAATGCCAGTGTGTGTTTTATTGAAAGCGAGGCTGGTGTGCGTATGAAAATAGGTTACAGTGGGTTTTTTAGGTGCTGTAGCTACAAGCAAATCTCATGTTGTCTCTGTACAAAGACCTTTTTAAATGTGAGAAAACAGAGTAGACTACTCAAGATTTGCGTTTGGGCAACACATAACAGGCGAAACAATTAATGTATTCATGGCCACATTAAGTTAAATTATCTGTCCTGCTGCGAGCGCACAACTTATTTCAGTGGTGACTGACTGTATATAAAAGTAAATAGGCTATAGCCTAATAAATGACCTCCTGACACGAATCGGATCAACAGCTGAGCAGGCTGCCGCCGTGCGGTTTGTCGGTTGAGTCGAATGGCACATGACCAGACAGAGCCAATCACAAGCGTCAGTTTTGGCAGGAGTATGTTGATATGAAAAAAACTAAAAACAAACATGAATCCAGGGGGGCGAAAAACTATTTGATAAATCCGAGCTTTTGCGGCGATTTTTCAAATGTAACTTCAGTAGTAATCATTGAAATTTCCGAAAGCAACTGTAATTTAATTACATATTTTCTCCCAGTAATGTAACGGATTACAATTACGTACATTTTGTAATTAAATTACGTAACGTCGTTACATGTAATTCGTTACTCCCCAACACTGGTAAAGAGCGACAAAGTCTGTATATGGAGGAGGAGGAGTTAATGGTTGGGTTTCAAGAAGGACAGGATTTCATCCAAGAGACTGCTGGTTGTGACTAGTGTGAAACCAAAAGTCAACGTTGACTTATTTGAAGTTACTCTTGTATCTAATTAACATATGTTATGTCATTTTGTGAGTCACAGGCAGTCAGTTGTTAGGCATAAGGATTTGTCAGAAACCTGACAACAGGTCACCAGTCAAAACTGTTAGAACCGCTGAGCATTTAAGATTTTTATTAACTCATCTTTCTTTTAAATGTAAAATCATAACCTGAAAAGTAACTAATACATATCAAATAAACGCAAATATACAGATTTCTCCATGCATGTTCGCTGAGCATCTGGCTCAAACCGACAGCTGCAAGTCTGCTCTCATTATTCATCAAAACATAACTTCATAGAAGAATCTTTTGCGCTCACACTAGACATATAGGTAACAAATGTATACAATAACCAGATGCGTGCTGAAAATAGAAGGTTCATCATTATTATATTTTATTTGATTTCATCATGTCATTTCATGTTAAAGTGAAACTCTCGCCAAAATGCAACCTAGGCTTTTTTTGTGAATGTACCTGAGTCAAACCTTCGTGTAAAAGCATAATGACGACGAAATAGGCACTTTTAAGATTTACCGTATTTTTGTTTTCGGGTCAAACTCATTTTGAATGGGAGTGCTTGGGGCACTTTAGCGATAGCATCAAAATCGCTAAGAAGGCTCGACACAACATGAAACTTTGCTCATAGTATCACCAGGGTCTCTACACAAGAACATGAGCATTGAAAACATTGTTTGTGTACACAGAGTTTACTAAAAAGAGAGTTTTTGGACAACTCACGTTAGCAGATGTTTCCTCTGCTCGCCGCCATCCTGCCAGTGAGAAGTGTCGATTTCTGAATGTGACGTAACCTGGAGGACAGTTAAGGTGGACCGCTCCTAAAGCTTAGTTCCATATAATTGCACGGATAATTCGTTGTTTTGTCGTTAGCAAAGAACAATATTGACCTTGAAGTTGAAAAAAGGAGCCTCATATAAGAAACAATACTAAAATAAAAAGCCGGAAAAGTCACGTGAGATATCGCGTGGATAGTTGTTGCCGGAAGACAGTAGCGGTCCACCTTAACTGTCCTCAAAGTTACGTTGCATTCTGAGATCGATACTTCTCGGCTGCCATGACGGCGGCTAGCGGAACAAGCTACTGCTAAGGTGAGTTGTTCAAAAACTTTCTTTTCAGTAAACTCTATGTACACAAACAATGTTCTCAATGCTCGTGTTCATGTATAGAGACCCTGGTGATACTACGAGCAAAGTCTCATGTTGTGTCGAGACTTCTTAGTGTTTAAAAATAGCGATTTTGATGCTATCGCGAAAGTGCCCCTTGCACTTCATTGAAAATGAGTTTGACCCGCAAACAAAAATACGGTAAATCTTAAAAGTGCCTCTTTTGTCGTAATTATGCTTTTACACTTAGGTTTGACTCGTATACATTCACAAAAAAAGCCTAGGTTGCATTTTGGTAAGAGTTTCACTTTAATCTGATGTGTAATTACCTGTTTTTTAATCAAAGAAATAAACATCTCGGAATTAATTAGTGTGGATTTGTTGGAATTAACCATGGGAAATGTGGATGAATTTATTTTTCATTTACAAAAGTTCCCAGCACTGGGAATATCCTAAATTTTCCCTCTTATATTAAGGTAATATTATCCCACTGTATGGTGACCGGAACTGAAATCATTTAGTTTTATTCAACCGGAGAGAAAAAGCTGACTGTTCCTCAGGCTCCATGGGTTATTCGGGGTGAACTGGTCACATCCAGGCCATGGAGCACTTCTTTTCCCCCTTAAATCAAGTTTTTTGCCAAACCTCCTGCCTCTCCCAGTGAGCCCTCCTGACCCTCCCAGTGCTGTTGTTGGCATCCACGGTGCTGGCTGCACCCTCACAGCCAATGCAGCCATTATGCTCCCCCATATGGCAGACAGCATCTCCTGCTGAGGGACTCCTTCACTTCTATTAATACGCACGGAGTAATAAAGGGCTCAATTGAATTAATCAGCTTGACGACATTAATCAGACATTAATGAAGTACTGACCTCTGCACTGCGCTGCTGTTCGTGGTGTCTGCCTGCATGTTTACGTCTAGAGTCGTATCGAACTGCCGCGCAGACTCTTGGAAGATTTTTTGACATGAAAGCTGCCGCAGAGTTTTCCGTACGATAAGTGGACGACAACAAGTATAAATAACGGCAGGGGAATCAGATACAAACCAATTTATTTGCATTGACAAGCTCAGCTTTTACTGCTGAGCTTGTCCCATTTTGGCTTGGGTAAAATATTGTGAAAAAAAGCCCTGGACCATGAGAGAAGATTTTTTTTTTTTTGCTTTGCTTATGTGCTGCACCTATTTTTGTGTAGTCTCCTACAGTCCAGTATTCCCCATGCCAACGTTTTCCAGCTCGTCCTTATCAGAGAAACAATCACAGAGGTCGAAGGCATAAATGAGGTTAATATTCAATTCAAGCCTTTAATGCAATTGTGCAAAACAACCAGAGAGCAAAATGTCTCCCCGAGCTGCACAAGGCAGAATAAAAGATAAAAGTAGTAATTAAAAAAAGGATACAATAAGATAAACAGTATTACAACATTACATACCATACTTGCGTTCACTGTTACTGTAGGTGTTAGCCTCTAGTGGCCGTAAACAAATATGGCAGCAAAGGAGGAAGTCATGTTATTAAGGAAAGAGCAAACAGAACCAATGTTATTTCTGTACGTTTCTGCAAATCACGTATATGTGGAATCTTGACATTTCTTCAGGTTCTGTTTTCAAGTTTATGTTGCGAAGATGCTATGTACATGCTATGGTTAGGTTTAGGCACAGAAACCACTTGATAAGGATTGAGTAAAGGTGTTTTGGATTATAATACCTGTTTGGGTCACCAAAAGCATGTCTTCAAATGGGTTCCCAAGGTCTCCTCAAAAATATCACGTGGTACGACTTTGACAAACCTTTCCGAAACCTAACTTGTTTGACTTAACCGAGTGTGACAGTTCAACATAGGTCTGGCAATGCTATGGCTGCAGCAGTCATATAGTTTTGAAAGTCAGTGGCAAACAACCTACAGAGTCGTTTATATATGAGGATGCGTTGATGTTTTCAGCCAGCCAAGAAATGGGTCTATGTGATATATTTAGAATTTTTTTTGTAGGCTTCAAAATGTTTTTAAACCCTTTCTTTTCATTATTACATTAAGAAAAAAAACGATCTTCATTTTGAAAAAAAAAAAAAAAATCCAATCTAATACGACTGAATACAAAAAGCAGTTCAGAAAGCAGTGAAATGGCGCGCAGGTGGTCGAGTGGTTAGAGCGCATGCCATAAACGCAGCTGACCCCGGTTCGATTCCGGCCGGAGGTCCTTTGCTGCATGTCACATCCCCCTCTCTCTCCCATATTTCCTATCTGTCTACTGCTTAATAAAGGTGTCTATGCCAGAAAAAGAAAGCAGTGAAATAACATATTTGATAACCCGTTAGCTTCTGTTAGACAACAGCCAACATGTAAGGGATAATGGCCGACGAGGTGTTCATTAACAGAAATGAATCGGACGACGCGGAGGCGTCGGACGGTTGCTTCCGCGAAGTCCGATTCATTTCTGTTAATGGACACCTCGAAGGGCATTATCCCGCTTATACCATGGTCACTTGCCAAAGAAAAGAAATTTGGACCATTAATTTACATTTTCATGCGTTTTACAATCAAAATATAAAGTTTTTCACAAGCCATAACTTAGTTTCCCTGGTAACGCCTGAGGGTTTGACTAATACCTGGAACAATCATTACTCTCCCGTAAGATTCTTATGCAACGGAAACGTTGTTCACTCTTCCAGTAAATAGGACGGATCATAGATAGGACTTGGCAACGGGAGATATTCTAGTCCGCTCAGCGATGAGCCAGAAAGCTAACGCTATGCTAGCAAGATTCAAAGTCAATAACATTGCATACGGTTGACAAACAGTAAATATAATTTGACAGTATGCTAGCTAACATGAATAGCTAGCTAACCAGTCATGTCATTGTCCCCAAATCACTAGCAAGATTTCCATGAACAAATGACCGGCCGTGTGTAACGTTACTGTGGCGCAGCCTGAAGCAGAGAGCTGAACAGCGAACGGGATGTGAGATTATTTGCATATCAGCAAATTTAGAGGGGAAGTGAACTTTCTGCAGCTTGTGTGTTACAGTCGCCACCCTGTGGTGTTCAGAGGATAAGACACTGAAGGACTGACGGACTGAACTCAGTGCTGGAAATAAAATATTCTGATTTGATAAGCCAGCTAGCGCATTGATTTACCGCGGTGAACAGTCAGTTTGACTGGAACTACTTAGTAGGTGTCCGTATATCACTTTTTAACCTACACCCTCCAGCCAATCAGAATCGAGTATTCACCCAGACCATGGTATAACTGCATTTAACCACTTCCTCGTTTGATAGCTTTAATGTTACATGACACTCTCGGACACTTTTGTTGAAATCTTCAAGTGAAACTACTGGTCATAATCAAATAGCATGTTAGCTAGGAGGATGAATGCTACTGTTAGCTTATGGGTTATCAAGTATATTGTTTTATTTTTTAAAACAAATGGCCCGATGATCACTCAGATTTACATCATCCATTTTCTGCAAAAATAACAAAAGCGTAATATGATTCCTGCATTTGACCTGACCTGTCAGAGGAAAATGGCCGGCGTGTGATTATTTGGTCTATTGCCAACATTTATTTGGCCCTTTTTATTTAGGTTGGGAATTAGTGTACGGAGAGTTTTCAAACTAAACACTACAAATTGCAGTTGTATATTCAGTGGCATCACCCGTGATTAGATTTCACAAAAGCTCACATTTTAAGGCCTTTCTTGGATTCTGTGTGCATGACAGCATCAGCAACAGATTTTGGGAAACACTTCATCAGTGAAATGTCAAGAGTCCTGGACTGAGTGAACTGCAGAGACAAACGACGCGTTCGTGAACACCAGACCACAACTAGGTCAAAGTCGTCGGCCAGAATTTTAGGGGCAAAAGCAGAGAAACAGTCGAACCCCTCGAACAGAGAGGGTGGCTACGACCTTGCTCCAACGAATACAATCACTTGTTACCACACCAAAGTTTCGCTCCATTTCGCTGACGAACACCATGTGGCTGACAGCTCAGAGAACGCTGAGTTGAGGCTATTCGGTCACACTATTTTTGCACTACTTAGAGTCTTGTTTTTAAAGAATAATAAATTGACATATAAATTAGCTTTTTATTGCACAGTTTCTCCAAAATATGGAACAATCCATTTTAAAACCCTGTATATTTACACCAAATCATCTTCTCTGGCATTGTCTGTTTGTGGCGCCCAGTAGTTTATAATTTGTTGATGTGGAGATTTTAGCCTCAGAGAAAAAACGCCACGCTGACATATTTGATTGTGGAAGGGTTTTGACTGTCCGCCGAGCATTGTTCCTGATTAGTGAATAATGGAACAATGGCGTCGAATAATTGTAATTACGGTAATTTTCCACAAAAATTCCACGCAACTAATTAATGAGTCGCTCACGAATTGGCGGCAAAGAAAAGGAGAGAAAACAGGAGAGTGAAAATCAGGCAGGAGGTAAATGAAATACCATCAGACGAATGTAGCTTTTGTCTTGGCGGTGATGTAAGGAAGCCGCCGAGGTACTAATCATCTCCCGTCATTCAGCCGATCCACTTGCAATAATCATGTATTGTTACCCGGATCAGTGGGTCAATTCTCTTTCAGTCCAATCAGCTCTCAGAGATTCCTTAAAAGCTCGGGCTGTGCGAAGAAATGACAGCAGCAACCCACTCTGCAGGGGAAATGATCACGAACAAAAAATAATTAGGAAAGCTCCAACATTAGCCAATGAAATTTCAGTTTAATTTAATTAAGTTTTACATTTGGAACTTAATTAAAACACAACCCTTGCCTGTCTCATTTACATGTGGCTGCATGTTGCGTATATTCACATTTCCGCCAGAAAATGCAAAAATCCAGCGGGTCCAAACTTATTTTACAAGAAACACCGCCCCCCCTCCTTTTTTTTTAAATCTCAATTTCCAAAAATGTTCCTCTAATAAACCCCAGATAATGTAAACTGTAATCATAAAAATGTTTAGTCTAAAAAAGATGCTAAGTAAGACCACATGGGAAACATGATGAGCGCATGGAAAGCATGAGTCTGCATGACTCTGACTTGGGAGAATTATTTCATAGTAACTCCGCTCGTGCCAAATGAGCTCCAGATTACAATAATACCACTGGCGGGCAATTAAGTCCATATAAACACTGCATGCAGAGTGCTGGCACCAGAGTGAGCCACACACACACACACACACACACACAGATCGATACGGTTGCTGAGACTCGGTCAGCCTTCACCGCGTCTTGCCCCGTATCCATCAGCAGCAGACGAAGGCTAACCTGACAAAACACCCAATACCACCAGCAGCTGCCTGTGCAAGGATAATTAATACAGCCAGCAATGTGGCAGCGCTATAAACGTCCTGACACCGGGACATGAAAGGGGTGACCGATGGAGAGACTATCACTGGGGCAGGAGAGAGAGAGAGAAGCGCAGATAATCCGGAAAATATAACAGCTTTCTGACACATGGGCGCTAATAAATCCATTTTAATTGTCTGTTGTTACAAAAACAAATCCACTATTGAAAGGCTAGTTTTAGGTGAGTGGGGAGGACACAGAGTGGTGACATGTTTTTTGTAGGCTATCCCCAGAAGTTAGCATCGCCCCTGGTTCCCCCGAACAAAAGAGCCTCCAAATGAGTTTTTTTAATTGGATTTTGGAATATCATTGAATTTTAACTCTGTGGCGAACCACAAGTGATAATTGTCCAGCAGACAATCTTCACAGATGAACACCACTTTTGTGATTTTTGAAGGTAAATTGGCTGCAAGGCCAATAGCTAATGTTTGGCTAAAACTAGACTACACCGCAGTCACTGCACTACATGTTTTCAGCGAAATGATAAATCTACAAGTTGTAAAGTTACAGCTAATTGTTTCTAACTAAAGCCTTCCTGCAACGACCGAATAGTGGAGTCTCTATGTTCAGTGAGATGACGTTTAATGTCCGTGACAACTTCTGTTGTCCCTTGTGGGATCATCCTTATGTTCCCTGGGTCCTATGTTCCCTGCTGTTCACCCAAAGCGTTAGGGTTAGGGTTAGGGTTAGGGTTTCTTAGTCTTAAAACATGAAAAGGGGAACATAGGACCCGGGGAACATAGGTACGCTCCCGTCGCTTGTTGGCAACGGCCATTTGTAAGACACGCAAGCACTCTATAATTAAATTGTGGGACATTAAATTATGGAATTTATGTCCTGGATCAAAATGTGTATATATCTTAAGCCTGTGGTGACTACAGACTTTATTTCAGGCATTTAAAAAAGACTTTGAGACAAGGCAACCAGATGGGCAACTTAGTATCTAATGTTTGTTTGTTAGCATGTTGTTAGCATGTTAATCTTAAATATAATCTATAATTAGTAATAATATTAAAATGCCTAGCATTTGTGAGTAGGCTAGCATGTATTATGTTACCATGCAAACTAGCACTCATTGTTTACTTATTAGCATGTTAATATAGTGTTAAAATGTCTAGCATTTCAAATTGTACTGTTGGTTTGTTAACATGCAGTGTGTAAATATTCAGCATTAACCTTATTCATAAGTGTGTTAGTAGCATGTAACAAATTGCCAAGCATTTCATCTTTGTTTGTGAGCATGTTAATCTTAAATCTAATCTTTAATAGATATTTTATGTTAAAATTCTTTAGCATGTTTATTATACTGTTAAATAAAGTATGCTTAGTTTGTTAACATTAATGCAATGTATTAATATTCTGACATTTAAACATTAGTTCGTGAGTAGGCTAGTGCACCATGTTACCATGCAAACAAGCACCTATTGTTTACTTGTTAGCATGGTTAACATTGTAATAATAAGTAGGCTTTTCAATGTTACAATATCTAGCATGTTAAATATAGCTTGGACTGTTCACTTGGACTGCTAAGTATGTTAACATGTATGCAATGTGTAAATATTCAGACATTTAGCCTCTACATTAGCGTGCTAGTAGCATGTAGCATGTTACCAAGCCATCTAGCATTTAATGTTTGTCTGTAAGCAGTCAATCTGTAAGTATTTTATGTACAAATGTCTAGCATGTTTTTTTTTTTTTACTGTTAACATTAGGTAAGGTGTGGTAAATATGTTGTGTACTTAAGTGTTTTAAATTAAACTGTCAGTACGTTAACATGCATGCAATGCTAAGACTATACATCGGCTATATATAGGCTACCATGCAAACTAGCACTTATTGTTTACTTGCTGGCAGGTTAAGATTCTAATGATTACTACGCTATCTACCAGACGCTTGCTGATGCCTGTTAGCGTGGTCTTCGAGTAGCATGTGACGCTGACATTCGTTCGTAGCATGTTGACATGTGTATCTTACCGTTAGTATGTTGACAGGGTGATGATTAGCATTTAACATTTTGCATGTTAGGGTTACATTAAGGCTTATTTAACAGGCCGAGGGCTGCAGAGACACAACATGTGCAGCATAGAAGTGCCGTACGCATTCACACCCACACCAAGAGGTTGAACGAACACAGCAGAGCCAGAGCAGCCGTGTCTCCTCCTGCTCATCTGTGGCCTATGTTAATATGATTAGACTGGATTATGGTAATGTGCAGGGGGATCTGGTGGGTGTGGGGCGATGCTTTGCTGCTCTCGTTTCGGGGAATAGTTAATTGGTTGGGTCGCTTTGATGTTGTGGTGATGAGAGAAGGGGGTTGGTGGGAAAGGCTGGCAAAGGCACCCTACAACTCAAGCCCATTTTATTTTTGGCCTACGACGGATCTGTGCTGGCGAGTGGTGAAAAGGAATGAAACCTGATGAAACCAACGAGAAACGACGCAGATCTGGAGCAACATTGTGAATATATAGATGAAAAGTATGGGAGAAACACAAGCAGCTTTTCTATGTTTTTTACCCTCTCCTGATGAGTGAAGCATGTTAAGTCAACTGTTGATCTCGATGAGCTTTGTTTGTGATCAATTCAAGGTCCTTTGAATCTTGTATTGATCGGCACACTGAAAGTGTCCTTCATCTCCGCTCTCGTTGGGTGGCACGTGACTTTGTTGACAATACAGTGACGAGTTTCAGTTCTGCAGCAGTTCATACTGCATAAACAGCAGCCTTCCACCACTAATTGCCATTTGAGCTGCAGAGGTTAACATTGTGTTTTACATTTCAGCCTTAACAATTTTCATCAACACCAGATGTGCCCAGACTTTTTTTCTCTCGGAAGGCCAAAACTGAATCTTAATGATGGGCCGCGAACCAAAAACAAGCCCCTTTTGTGTTTTGTTGTTAGGATGCGAAATGGAACCATACGGAAGTCCAGAGAGGCAAGTGAGGAAAAATAATTCTGCAGATCTAGTTCCTAAGTCTGATCTAGATTGTTATCTCCTGTGATTATGACTTGAGAACAAATAAAAAAGTAAGAAGTGTTTTGCCAGGATAATGTTTTCTCTTAATTAAATTCCTTTTGAAAAAAGTCTTTTTCACTTGCCTCTAAGGGCTTCCACAGGACTAGAATTCATAGTCCTGCACAAAGCTGCACGGGGATAAAAAATGCTGTTCCGAAGACTTGACATTCATCTGTGGTCCACGCCTTTAGACAGGTTGCTCCTCTGGCCTCAACACTGTCAGGGCGAGCAGGTGTTTTTCCAGAAAAAGCAAAACACCTGCTGAGACACTGTGCCACACAGATAAGATAAGTAAGAGCACAAAATGGCTCACATAAGTAGGCCAAGCCTGCTCACAGCTGTGTCCACTGCTTGGCCCAAACTGTGGACATCAATATTAACATTACATGCGTAACCATTTTTATATCTGAATGCCAGCAGTGCATGGTTGGCTTCCTTTACAGTCCAGCTCCATGCAAGCGTATCGGTCGTGCAGCAGTGGTGCTTTCAAATAATGTGGACAATCACATGAATACGATCTGATGACCAAATCATGAGGTTATTTGTAACTTTTTATATAAAAGTATTACTCGTCAATTACATTTTAAAATGTAAATATCTGGGGCGCCGTTCAGCTCAGTTGGAAGAGGAGGCGTCCCATGCACAGAGGCTCCTCGCTGCAGCAGCCCCGGGTTTGAGTCCCGGCCTGGAGCCCTTTGTTGCCTGTCATTCCCCCTCTCTCTCATCCTGTTTCCTGTCATCTCTTCAGCTGAACTGTCAATAAAAGCCATATAAATATCACTGCATCATTGGAGTTGATATGTTAAAATTAGAACATGTTTATTCTAGGGCTTTGACGTTTTCATTTGCTATCATTATAATTCAAGAAGCATGTGGTTTGGTCATTAGCTTTGATCACGTTCAATAAAAGGTGATCAACGTCGCCATGACAACGTGGTATGTGGTTAGTACATGAAATTAATGAGACATTTTTTTTCCAGCGCAACAATTTGTTATCAATGATATTTACAGTGAGAGACACATCCCCATGAAATTATGTTATTTCCAAAATGTAAACATATTAATTCCGTCACTGTTTTATCTGATTTGTTTTTATTGTGTTTCATCTTGTATTTTCTATTTTATGTTTTTATCTTCTGTCTATCTTGTATTTTTATTGTATACGATAAATAGGATAGTTTTTTGTAAGCACATCGAGTCTACCCTGTTAATGAACCTGGCTTTATTACAAAACTTGACTGTGAATTTCAAATTACAATGACATTTTTATAACTGTAATTATAATATAATAATATTATTATAATAATTTTTATAATAGTATGTAGAATCCCATGAGTGCAAAAGATTTCTGAAAACAAAACAGAAGAAATGGAACTGTATCATTCCAGAAAACTCAACTCTTTTGAATGTTTTTTTTTCTTTTTCTTTTTGAAATAAGATACCTTCAGGGCCACTGTACAGGCAGTAGGGCAGGTTTTGCCTTTTGAGAAGTTAAATACAGTCTTCTGTGGTGAAATTCTTTGCTTTTAAAGTCCGAAGTATGGGGGATCTGAGACTAGACCCTCACTTGACCTTGGAGAATCAAAGTCAGATTTAAACATTAAAGAGTGAACCTGGACTTGAAGAGTGGTTACATTTGAAAGATTAAAAATCAAGACAGAGCTCGATAAGTAAAAATCTTGCAATTTTATTTGCATATAAAGGCAGCTAAATATATCACAATTAACTGAAAGAGAGAACTAACATTTCCATGAAGAGGGATACAATCAGAAAGAGCGAGAGAGGAAGAGAGCACGGAAAGAGCATTTACAGCGGCAAAGTTGAGACAACTATTGGCAACATTTTTTTTGTGCTAGCAAGATTGCATTTACACACAGTGCAAAATTAGAAAAAAAAAAAGCAATAAAACACAAATACTATCAGATTTACACCTTAAAGGACAACTTAACCATGTTTAGGCAGGCGTGTTGTTGGGAACAACCAGCACCTGTTGGATTGTGACAAATTTTCCTCTCTCATCCAAAATGAATGTCTACCCTACCGGGAGAGTCAATACAAAAAACATTAAAGAAACCTCAGAAGGGCGTCTGATGGCAGATTTAAAGAAACATATCAATCATACATCAGGTGCGCACAGAAAAAAAAATGCACCAGAATTTCTTTTTTTCATCAAACACAACTTTCAGTACAGATGTTTTACAACATGAATATATAATATATATTTATATATATTTTATACATACACTTTCCAAATTAGATCAGAAATCCATAACAGGATGTTACAAAGTTATTTTTTCAGGTTGCAATTTGATAGCTTTCCGTCCCTGCGTTAGTCAGGTGTTGTTTTGCGGGGATGATGGGTAATAAATAAGGACTCTTCTCTGAGCTCGCAGAGAGTGGGGCTCTAGCTGAGAACATTAAAGCTAGTTTAAGGCAGCGTCCCTGTCAGCCAATAAGAAAAGAGAAACTGACGAGAAAATAGAAAAAAAAAAAAGAAAAAAAGAGACCTAAACACAAAATCTCAGATGATACAACATAAAACAATGGCATCCATTGTCCGGCCAATGCAAACCAAACATAAAGAAATTGTACAAATTCACAAAGCATCATTTATCTTACAGATCTGACCAATATTTATCAAGAGCAAGATTGTTTAACCACAAAATCCCTCTGAAAAAGGAGAATACCGGTGCTGCTCAGCTCATTTTTATACCCTCCCAATATTTTGCATTGCATACTGTACATCTTTAATAATCATCTTTCGAACTTTCCAAATAATTGAAGACACGCAGATGTGAAGGTACTAAAGTATGGACAACAGTGTACATATTCCTCATGTTTTGTTTTCCTGTGATCATGGAATGATCAGAAACTGTCACAATGCAGAAAAATAATTGTCTTAAATACTGGTGGTCTCTTCTTGTATTCTGCATGAAGGTGACATATTTCTGAGGAATTATTTAATGTCTGATTCTAACTCTGAGCACCACAAGACATGAAAATGCTCAACTCTGAATGAGACAAACTTTCTATATGAATTTTGCAGAAGTTGTTTTTCCGACCGAAGCCCCCTGCCTATCTGCAACTACGCTGACAAAATCTGAGAGGGGAACCTGCATCGTTGGCACAAGTAGAAAAAAACATAATAAAGACACCGATATTCTCCTTTAACCCTCCCAGACAAAGTCCCCACCCCACATCTCCAAATCTTCTCAATCTCAACAACAGCTTGGAGAAGACCAAAAGTTTGCAAAGAAACACTTAGAACTTTTTTTTTTTTTAACTTGACATATTTATAGAAAAGTAGTTTATCCTGCCCATGACCCTCCCCGACCCCATCCTCTGGTCTCAGGAGCTGGAGGGGTTGGGCAGGTCGAACACGATGGGGGGGTTGGTGGGCTGGAAGCTGACAGTGCAGGTCGACGCGTTGATGAACGTCGTGTAGCCGTCTGTCATGATCCCGTAGCCTGAGGAGTGATACAGGCATCCTTTAATCCAAAACATCCATCTGTTACCCAAAATCACTTATTTGTGTGTTCAATATGCACATTTTGTTCACTTTGTTAAAGCAATTTGTATGCTTAATTTTTATCATGAATTCAGTGGTAACTTACAACCTTATTTCAGTCTTGGCACTTAATGCTCTGAAAAGCTTGAGTTTATTACAGCTTTAGTTTATTTAGAGGTGAAATGTGTGCATAAAATTTAGGTTTTGGCTATCAAACACACTACTGAGTCATCTCTGACCTCCCCTGACAGCGTTTTATGGAATAAGAATAATCCAATCCCTGGATTTTATTCTCATTACCTTCGTGGATGCCTCCGAAAGCATGAAGTTTTGGCCGCACCCTCTTCTGGACCGTGTTGAGCAGCTCCACACAGCCGACTCGCTGTAGCTCCTTAGGAACCCAGTCTCGGAAGCCTACACAAAAACACACATCATATTCTCAGTTCTCCAGACGGCTCTGCTGTTGTTTATAAGTGCTATCAATGGCCTCCATTATGCCTGGCCAGTCATGAGCGATGGATGTACAGAACTCTACTGCACTACCTCGACTAGATGAGCTAAGCAGCGGAGAAACCTCACTGAGCATTTTTTATGACTTTGGCGAGTGAAGTGTGAAGAATCTAAACACCTTGTAATGGGTCATGCAGGTGGACTGCAAGAAGTTGCAACTGGTCTGTAGTGGTGCTGATGTTTGTTTGGTACAGACCCCAAAAATGGTCACGGTTTATTTTTCAGTAAAAAATGAAAATCTTTATGCAAAAATGTTAATCTCCACGAGTAATGTCTGTCTTTTAATATTATGCAGCTCTACTTTTAATCTAAACTCTCTGTAATGTCGGCCATGTGTACACACAGACACAGTTTTTGTGCACCACATGGTACTGAGTTTTTTACATATGTGCAGCTTTTTCTTGTTTAAGTCCAGCTCTTGATACGTAACCCTGAGAATAAATGGAAACCCCTGAAGGATTATTTTAATGCTTTTTCACCTGAGTTTACCAATAATATAAACGCATTCTGGCAGATGAGAGTTCTTCTTAATTTTCCTTTCATTTTGTCTCTTCCACGTTGGGAGCGACCCTACATCTTCAGTAGCCCCCCCACTAATCTGCTCTGCTCTCCTCTCCCCCACCCCTAGTCCCCTCTCCACGAGCCCTGTTTCCCTTTTCCATGGTCTCCCTCCAATCGTTTGCAGCGTCTGTCACACTGGTGCAAAATCGAGTTTCCATGCAATCAAACGGCCACAGCGGCTGCCGCAGCAGCAACCCTCCGTAGGCGAGAGGAAGGAAATCACTCAATATAGCCAGATGGAGAGCGCGAAAGAAAAAAGAAAAAAAGAAAAAACGAGATGGGAATAAACAACTGGGGCCCAAACAACTAGAAGGAAAACTGAATCAGTCCGTAGTGAAAGAAAGGAAAAGCAAACAGTATGTATTTTCTTTTTCATAAAGTCAAACACAAATATTGAATCACAGAACGTGTTCGGGGTGTTCGCGCCGGATACTGTTGGATTTAGATAAAAACAGTGTTGACTGTAGAGCACACACACACAGTCACATACACACACACGGCCTGCTGCGACGCCTCCAGTGACTTCCTGCAGATTTTGAATGAGGCACAACCTCATTAGATATGGCAATGAGGGGGCTGTGATTGGTTAATTGGACTCACCGAGCGGAGGTCCGTGGGTCATCAGAATGTCGATGCCTTCCGGGACAAGATTCCATTTATCCAGCAGAGACTGACCTCTAGGCAGGTTGAACCCCCAGCCGTTAAACCATGGAGTCCTGCAGAGACAGAGGGAGAGATCACATTAACATTACTCAGGAGACCAGCTCGACCATTATTATGGCATTAAGCAAAATTTAATATCAGGAAGCAGAAAACGCTTCTTAATTCAGACACCTTCAGTATGCTATTTCTTAGAAGCTACTGCTGCAAGAAATTCAATTCATAAATGAGTCAGATTACAAAGACAAAGGCCTGCAAGTTGTCAGAAAGCAGGTTCATACAATGTTAATGATGCAAACTTAACATTTACTGCCGCTTCACATCGTGCAGCAGTGGTTTAATATGCAGTAAAGGCTTCCTGTGGCGTTTAGACCTCGAGTCCAGCTATTTTTCTACAAGCAGATCCCTGGTTCGTTTATCTAGTGTACGCACACAAAGACCCAACAGCGCAATACACAATCCAAAACACATTCCTGTCAATGGAGTCACACAATTCAACTCATGTACAGGTGGCTGTAACCCAACAAAATATGCAGCATTGCAACGCAAAGAAAAGGAAGAAGACTGTAAGCTAGCAAAAATACACACACTGAACAGCGCAATTTGCAGTGTTAAGCAAAGTGAGAAAAAACTCCTGGATCGATCCCTTTATCCAGATCAACACCAAACTTAATGAGGTCCATTCTGGGCCTATGCTTAATCCAAGATTCAGGAAAATTTGTCTCCTGCTGACGATCCAACCAACAATGCAGATTTTAAATACTCAATTTAATCAACTCAAATTTGACATATTGTCAACTTATATTAAAGCTATTATGGCACTTTGTAAACAATCTAGCTAGCTCTGCGATTATCATTTATGTATCTGAGGTTTTCTCGCTTAAAAACACCTCACAGCTGAGAATGAGACTAATGAGAGACTGAACCAAAACTGTAAAGTTGTAACTCAAACAAGCTTAAAAGCTACATAAAGGGGAGGGGGGTGAGGGGGTTGCAGTGCTGGGTGACAATTATCTGTGCGTGACCACTTTCATCTAATATATAGTTGTTTTTTTTTCTATTGCCATGATAAAAATATAGATTTGAGCAGCTTAAATGCTGTGAATGATGCACTGAATGTTAAAAACCACAATGATATACAAGTAGGGTACAAGTAAAGTCAACACAATTTTTTGTCTTGTATACATGAAACCTGAAATGATGCTGCTACAACAGGATGCATGAGATTGTTGATCACCACATACCTGACACAAACACCTGTGATTGGTCAGACTGTTTACTTGTGAACAGGGAGCGCTTGGTTTGATGCACCAGAGCAGACGCTTTAAATTCAAAGAGTCATAATCAAGTTTAATTAATTTTAAAAGCCAAAACTCTACGGCTGACTGCGCAGGTCTTCTGAAGAAGAAAATAAAAGGAATTTCTAAACAGTAGGGAGCCACATCATATGTCAACCCCCGGTCCCTCTGCTACACAGGCAGCAGATTGATTGACAGCAGCCGTGCCACCTCCGGCAGCATGGATGGGAGTCTGCAGCTCTGGGGTGACAGGCAGAATCTCCCCAGCAGACACAAAGAAAGACTCGATCTGGTTGAGTGGGAAGGAGGGATGGATAGACGGATGGATGGATGGATACGGGGGGGTGAAAACAGATGAAGAAATAAAGCAGACCACGCAGAGGTTAGATGTACTAGAAGCGGGGGAGGGGACACCGAGGGGAGAAGAAGAAATCGAGTTGAGGCTGGTTGATAAATTGAGCCTTCATTTATCACAATAGTGGTAATGGCAGAAGAAGGCTGACAACAGAGGAAAGGAAGATAGATTATCACCGCATAATACCTCAGTATATAAGCTGACCTACTGCAGTAAGGCCAGAAAAAAAATCTTATAATTTTAATTTGAGTTTTGCAGCACAGAGTAGCAGAGTCAGACGATGAAAAGATGATTTCGACTCGCGGGTTACTTTGGGACAGACCGCCGAGTTTGGAGCAGCTTCCAGTCACTTAGCGTCTGGTATTTGACCGAGGGGAAATCAGGGCTCCACAAACATCAATAGGCTTTGTTACAGTGAGGGATGGATGCCCCAGCACTAATCAATACTTACCGTTCGACAGGAGGGCTGAGTGGGGCTAACCAGATCCCGAGCACACTCTAGATGTGTAAAACATGAGATCTCAATCCCTCCTGGGTAATTTTACAACACAAGTAAGCTCCTAAAGTATCTCTGCATGAGATTAAAAATAAAAAGATTCCTATTAATTTGGCATGATGAGAGAAAAGAGCATTATAATGCAATCCAAGCGCTGGCTCACACCGTTCGGGTCTGGTGCTTGAACAGTATTGAGTGTTTGCACGCTCGGACCGAAAGGCGGTGGTGGCGGCAGACCTGCAGTTCACTCTTTGATTTGCTCACTCAGTCGTTGCCTCGTTCTCTCGCTCGGTGGAGAGCTGAGAAATGAGGTTAAAAATGAAATGTGAGGAGCGCGCAGGGGAGTGAAGGCCACAGACTGAACTGATTAATTAGAACTAATCACACAAATCGGAGCTAATGGAAGTCTAATGGATTACTGGGAAGACTCGCCACTTCTTGGATGGAAATATCGCTGCTGCTGCTGTGGTGAGGAGAAAACTTCGAAAGCAGTGAATCAGAGAAGAGCTGACCGGGTTGGCCGGTTGCACACAGAAAGCACTGGCAGGGTATTTGTCTGGCTCTAGTTTTGACTAATAGCGACAGGGCCAAACTTTGAAAAATGGCCGAATGCATTCATTTTCCCCCCATTCAGAAAAATAAATCGTGGTTTCTTGCAGCAGAAATAAATAAACAGCTGGAACGTTGATTCTGCCCCGTGTTTCACATGTTTTCTCCCGCATAAACACATTCATCTGGGAGACAAAACACAACCCCTGACATGAGCCGAGGATCCAGAGCCAACCAAAAGGTCCTGACTGAATGCAGAGCGGGACGCTGCAGCTCGACGCCACAATGGCCCCATTGTCGGCTGTCTGCCTATGAAATATACCTTCCATGAAAGTGCATTTGTTAAACTCCGCCAAGATTAATGACATCCCGGTCACATAAAGGAGAGATTGTTTCCTGTGTGGCTGTGACACAGGTTTTATTATACTGTACTGCTGTGTGTGTGTGTGTGTGTGTGTGTGTGTGTGTGTGTGTGTGTGCTGGGCTGAGTGCACGTCCGCCAGCATCTGAGTAGGATGTGAGCGTTGAACAGAATGTACGCTGCCAGTGTCTCAGTCTGTTCTCAGCGAGTATATATGTAGACCAGCATGTGTGTGTGTGCGTATGTGTGTATGTTGTGATAAGACTACATTCTGAGCCCAGTCTCTCCTTGACACTCGCCATCTGGAACGCGTCGCCGTGGCAACAAAGGAGAAGCGTCTGGAGGCAGGCACAGTGGGAAGAGGAACACCATCCTCACAGAAATAGTCGCAGAAGTAAGAGAAAGAGGGAAAAAAAGAAGGGGGGAGGTGACAATCAGAGAGAAGAAAGAAAAGATAAAAAGAGGAGGAGGAGTTTGGTGGTAAACAACGAGGGGAGACAAGAAGATATGAGACAGAAACTGTACCTGCCAGACGTCACGTGTTTATGCAGCAGAGAACTTATAAAAATATATTTTCTTAACTCAAACATCAGCAGCTCCAAACAACATCAAACATAACAAAATGAAACACTGCATCAAAAAGACGAAAAACCCAGTAACCATGGTAACCCCCGGTATCAAACTGTGGAAACAGGTTAAAAAATATGCAGCCCAGGCCGGCGGCGGAGGTGAAGCAGACAGAAGCCATTTAGCCCTCATGTGCAGAACGTCAATATTCAATTAGGCCGGTGGACATCATTAGGACGGCGGCGCAGCGTCTCTATGGGCGTGACACCGCTCTTAACCCCTCTGCTCCCCTGAAAGGCTCTCGCTGGGTCCCTAGACAGGCTATGATACCCCCCTAACACCACACGCACACGCACACACACACACACACACACACGCACACACACACACACACACAAACTAAAAGCCTCTCATTACGCCTTTTAATCGGGCTCCTCCCTCACTTAATGGATCATTTTAACCATTTTCTACACCTCAGTGATTCAGCTGTTTGGCGTCTAAAGGTTCTCTGACATTTTCGTGTCACTGACCCTGAAATTGTTTTGGAGCCTCATCTGGCTAGGCAATAACTCAGTATCATTTATTGTAGTGTAATCGTACTAATATGATCACGTTATGGTATTGTTTTGCCAACAATTGTTTTACATTGTTCTGTTGTTTAAATGTGTCATCCAAATAAATTGTAATTAAAAAAAAGACAGCTGACACATTTAGTCCATTAGCAGAAAGAAATTAGGATTAATCACTAAAAGTATTTTTTTAGAGTAAAAATGACAGTGTCTCAAGTTCCAACTTCTCCAATGTAAGGATTTGCTTCTTTTCTCAATTTTTCATAATTGTAAATATCTTTGGGTTTTGGACTGTTGGTCCCAAAAAACAAGATATCATTTGAAGCCTCTGGAAGCCAATTTTCATTCATTTTATAGAACAAGCACGATCAATTAAACCAAAAAACAATAACCTGTCATTTGATGGATAATTAACACAGTTGTAGCCCTATTTTGGAGCTTCAAAGGAATGGCTGATAAGTTGCTGATATCATTTATCGCAATATTAATTTGAATCAGAGAACCACAAATAATTGTCCAGATTTTGCACCATTTTGAAGCTACACAGTGGCAGATCTGTTTCAAAGATAAACAAAAATCCAAACAGCATATTGTTTAATTCAGCCTCCTCTTTTGTCTTTAACCAGTTACAAAACCCCCATTGGCTAAATCAGTATCTATGTGTTGCTTTGGTATTCGTGTATTGGACTTAGTTTCATCTACTGTCAACACTTTGTAGGCCAGATATTTTCTGATAAATTAAATGATATAGTCATGATCCCAAACTACTAATCCTTTACGCAGGAGGCTTGGGGTTAAACTCTCCATTATCCACACACACACACACACACACACACAGTTGTACCCTCATTTACCCTGTGCTGAACAGACTATTTACCAAACACAGTGCAGACTCTACTCAACTGACAACTGGAACACAACAATGCAGGCTTCATAAAAAAAGGGAGCAATGATACAAATACTGATTGTATACACCTGTGAAGACCTTGACCTCATTCATTTCTTAAATTGAAAGATTCTCTGGAGTGTGATTAGTCTGGCCAAATTCTATGTAAATCTGGGCAGTGGCTGTGAAGATAACCTGCACTACAGTGTTGGACAGATGAATCATTGACTGCCAGCTCAGAATAGAAAACACTTAACATATAAAGTTTTGGTGTCAGTCCCCTGGAAACAAATGAAAAGCTTAATTTTGAGCCTCCATTTGAACATGAACAGAATTTAATTTATTAATTTTAGACTAAATTTAGTTAAAGCGAGGCACAGGGAACAGTTTTTACCACAGGAACAGCATGAAGTGGACCAGAGTGCAATGCAACAATGTTGGTTATATTCCCTCGATGCAAAGTCAGTGAAAGCAAATCTCAGCGTAAGCAAATCTGAGACATAAAGGGTCCCGATAAAAAGTTATTACCGATGGGGATGATGGCCACATTTAAAATAACAATAAAACCCAGTGTGTTAAATAAAAAGAAAAAAACACTAAAGTCGAACTAAGCATCAGCTAGACCCTAAAAAAAGTGATAACTGAAAATAATCCTCATGTTAGCAGAACTCCCTTGTCTCTGTGAGCACATTTGGTCTGCAGAAGAAAAGCACAAGCACGTAACACACACACACACACACACACACACACACACACACACACACACATACCTGCAGGGCCAGACAGAGCACTGTGTATACGACTGTGTTTTGGTCATGTTGAGAGCGGAGATAAGATCGAAACATGTCTCAGGTAAAGTATGATCCTCCACCTAAAAGCTGGAGAACAAGTGCACCCTGGGATATCAGCCAGGCGCTGAACACATGGCGGGACGAACAAGCTGCACCGTGACCAGCCCAGAGATAACAGCAGAGAGAGGGAGGGAGAGTTGAGTGTGTGTGTGCAGGTCCAGTGATCCATCGTGTCTGACCTCTGAGTCAGAGTGGCCCCGGGGTCAGCGGGGGGAGGGGTCTAATTGATCAACCTGTCAGAACCAATGAGGAGGGCCATGTTAATGGGACTTTTATAAGCCCCACGGGACACACCACCTGACACTCGGAGGTGCATGAGTATGTGCAAAGTAGAGTGCATAGCCTGTGTGTGTACATGTGTGTGTGCGTGTGTGTAATCCCAGAGCCCAGGTAGCCTTATTAAAAGGAGCCAAGTGGTGACTCTGGCTGGGTTTTGACAAATGGCCTCTCAACACCAAGGCCACCTTTACAAACTTTGGGGACGAGGTAGAAGGCGAAGTCACAAGGGTGAAGAGGCCGCGTATGTGTTTGTGCTCTACTCTGCCCCAGCACTAATAACCTGTGCCTAGTGACTGATGGAGTGTGGAATGGATTAATCTCACTGTAGTCAGGCTGCCAAACGCAGAGGCACTAAGGGTTAGCCACCAGACTTAGCCCGCTTAGGAAAGGCTACAACCATAGGGACTGGTTGGTCCACACACACACAAACACACACTCTCCCCAGGGTTCGTCTCCACGCTGAGATGCAGCCAGCTGCAGTTTGACCTGCAGACCGCTAATGTAAAACAACCGCTGCATCAGCCAGCAGACACTTCGCAACAAACACAGCTGCTCTCCATGACCCGGCAGCTTCTTGCAACTCACTACAGTCGAGTCTGAGTGCAAAGAAAGAACGAAAATAGAGGAGAAAGGGGTCAGCGCACAACACTGTATTAGGAAATCAAATGTAAGTAGAGATGTTCAGTGTATCCCCTGCCATCATTACATCTACAGACTCCCCCCCCCACTCCCTTCAACACACACACGTTATCTCTGCAGTCGGAGATCCACTGGATTAGCACAGACATCAAAGACCACGGTAACTGAAACTGCCTGTCATGAGTGTGACTGTGCATTCATCATCCAAATTATCCAAAAATCCTTCTATCTGTAGCACCAGTCGTAGCCGTGCTCTGCAAAATGTGACCTGATGACATTTTGGTGAAGTGCCTGAAAGCATCACACAGGCTGCACCAAGTTTTATAAAGTTTGTTCACCATTTACCAGTGCAGTTAGGTGTCTACAAGGGAACATGGAATCTAAACACTTTGAAATATGGATATGGATTGTCAGGAAGCCGGGCAGGTCTGAAGAAACTGGAGACCAGACTAATAAAAAGAGAGGGAATCAGGGTCCTATTCAGGGAGTCTGTAGGGGGCTGGGGGGCAGGGGCCAAGACCCATTCAACCTGCCCTGAGACACAGGGACAGGGGTCCCATTACCCTCTCCCAGCCCTGGCCTCCATGAACTTGATCCTGAAGAACAAAAAGAGAGTAAGAGAGGGGGAGGGTGTAAGTGTAGAAAGGAGCGAAGGGAGGCAGGGGGGAGGATGATATCTCTGGGAAATACATGAGCTTTCCTCAGTGACAATAACTGACAGGCAAGGTTTCATTTCCCAGCTCTGCTCCAAGGACCAAGACTAGTCTTTTTTTTTTTTCAAACAGGACAAGGTGGTCAGAAAATCGAAGAATGACTGCACTTTGTTGCACAGGTGTGTCTTTAAGGCTGTTCACCCTCTTACTGCTTTTCTTATTCAGCACAAAGACTACAGCTCCAGGTCTGCAAGTTAATTGAAAAAGAAAAAATTGAAAAAGCTGTTTGAACATCTCAAACTTTCATTTATGACATACAATACTTGGAGCAGAAAAAGGATGAAGTAAATTTATTAAAAAGGACCTTCGTGTGTTTGGGCCAGTGTTCATCATTGTGCCGATTCGGGTCCAATGCTGAAGGTCTGCTGCTCTTCAGACCAAAACACAATTTTACAAGAAAGATGCTTTGACATAAATTAGCCTGCAGCAATGACATTAAAATGTTTGGGCATTCAGGCTTCAAATTGTTGTAACTTCAATAAAAAGCCAGACTGTGTCCAAAAGCATTCCCTTTTCAATGCATCGCCACTATTTCTCTATTTTTCTTTGTCAGCCTTCCTCCCCTGCATTTAATAGAGTTCTCCACATATTTAGTATTTCGCTGCTATAACATTGTCGGACAAAACGATCAAAATCAATGCAGCAGAATCAGAAATGTGTCTTTTTTATCTAACACATTCTTCTTCCACAATTCTATTACCCACATTTCAACTCTACTGATGACAGTCAAAGAGTCACGTATGTTTTGCTTGAGGTGGCTAATGCAGGCTCGATCCTCCTTACTCCTCGTCCCTAGATTTCTAAACCTGTAGTTTTCAGAACCGACCCCGACTTGAGTGACATCACTTGAGTCAGTGTATCAGATTTCTTGCAGCTTCTTCTTGAGACATTAAAGGCTTCATACAGCTTTTTGACATAAGTAGTGGTACTCCCAAAGACCTAAACAGACTAAAAAGCCTAAAGCCCGTTCAGACTGGATGCCGAACGATATTCAATTAGCCAATACCAACAACCTGCTGAAACAGTAAACATTATTGGGATTTTTCTTTTTTTTTATGGTGTTAGCGATTTAAAGCTGCAAATACATCTTACACAAGCCCTGACAATGACCAGCATGTGACTCAGTGCAACTTTTTTCCACTTATTACTAAAACTTTCTAAAAATTGCTAACATAATGATGCTTTGGCTTTCCTTGTCACAGTCAGATCACCAAGAAACAGTCATCATCAGTAAGGCACATTGCAAGCTGTTTAATAACATTACTACTTTGATTATATTGGTATATGTCTGCTTTGCAGTGTGGAATTACTTTGCTCTCGAGGATTATGAGAAGAGAAAGCAGCAGGTTTTCACAGATTGCTGTCAAAAGGCCTGGGAGCACACCCTGCCTTGTCCTGACATGACAGGCCAACCAGTCTTTACTGAAGGGATCTAAGGTCTGCGGGGGGGGGGGGGGGGGGGGGGGGGGGTTAAAACCAACAGGAAGGGCCACAGGGTCAAGCCAGTGCAGATACATGGCACTCTGTTCGCGGTCATTGTCTCGACCTCACAACGCGTGGATGCTGGTGGGGGCACAGAGACGCAGCAACAACAATAGGCACAGGAAATGCACACAAACTGGCATTGTTAGTCGCATGGGCCTGTATACAAAGATCCGGAACTGAGAAAAACCAAAACACACAAGGGCAGCCTGTACAATTGAGCTCAAGACTTGTATAGACGCATCCATAAAATATAAACCAAAGAATACAGAGTTACTTGATGTAATCTATTCAAGGGAGAAAATATGTTTATGAAGTATCCTGCATCCCAGTAAGCCTTGCAGCTACCTACTGTATTGGTACTGATCAAAATTTCAATCAAAAAATCAATAATTTGATATTTGATTCTTTTTTCATTTATCACACAGTGATAATTGACATTCCTTTCAGCTTCTAAACATGAGGATTTGCTGTTTTTTCTCCATCATCAGACCAAGCTAGCGGAGTTTTAATGCCCCAGACTATGTGCTGAGACCCTATTTGTACTGTTGCTGAAGTTTGGTGCTGTTCTAAGCATTATTTGTGGCTTTTTGGTGGCTGTTTATATTTGGATCCATTTACTGCAGTGTATTGTTGTCGTGCGGTCGTTTCTGAGGTTGATAAAACTCTGTAAATTAGCGGTCTGCTAACTTGATCTCTTGAGAGGGAGTCTAACACAGTTTCACGGTGATTTAGACCATGGATTAAACTTACACTGGAATATCCCTTTAAGTGAATATAGTATTTTTTCCTTTTTTTTTTGTTAAACAAAATTAGCTATTCAAGACATAATTTCCAGTTCAATTTCACTGTTTTCCGACACAACTAAAGAATTTATCTGGAACTGGATCGACTGATAAATGGATAATGTGAATTTCAGGTGTGTTAGTTGCTACCCCACAGCTTTCCCACTGGCCAATAAGTCATTCTATTCAGCAATCATTTTGGCATATTCCTATATAAACATTTCCTACAGACTTCTGTCTCTATTGTTGGTTCTTTGCCTGACACTGATCACTGAAAGGAGGTCACAGTTTGCCCACCTTTTTATTTATGACCCTACATCCCTGCTGACACCTAGGTGTTTCTACCACCCACATGGGGTGTCTAAATCCAGCAAGTGGAGATAAGCAGAGTCCCGTCCTTGCCACTGAATATGTCCAGAGGTCAGCAGGAAGGAAGGGAAGTGCTGCAGGACGATGTGAATGCTATCGCCCCTGAGCAGAAACGAGTAGGTAGGCTGCCCTTCTGTTTATGGAGCCATCGTTACCGCCATGATTGATGGCTCACCACAGACAATCCACATCTCCCTCAAGGGCCAGAGACGAAGTGGTATAAGCAAAAGTGTTGGAGAGTGTTTGTTTATGGAAAAAACAGCAACTTGGCGAACCATTTCCAGTTGTGGTGAATGCTAAGTCACTTAGCGGAGAGGTCTGATTTTTCGTAACAGATGTTTAATTCAAATAACTTGACTTTTTTGTAAACAGTAAGTGTGGCAGTTTCAAGTTAGGTCAACTTTAACTGTCTTTAGTCATTCAGAGTAAAAAAATTTAATCAAATGTAATAGATTATGAGTTCAGTGAACGCAAAATATGGCTATATGGTAAGCTTGACATAAACAGGTATTTGGATATCTGAATGTTACAGCTAGATGTGATTTTGAACATCTCATTTCAAACTGTGGGCATTAATCTGCTGCTGTAACATACCAGAACAACTTTTCTGGTATGGCTCTCCCATTCATTACCATAGGTGAAGTCCAACACTGATGTTGGGCGAGACAAGTTTTGGCTCTTGCCAGTTCATCCTAAATGTGTAAGATGTGGTGGGGCATTCAGGGATCTGTGCATGCCAGTTAAGTTCTTCCACATGGAACCACCTGTTTAAGGAGGAGGCTTTGTATATGGGGACAGGAAATAATCTGAACTAGAAACTCTGTATTTTGGCACTCTACTTTCAGAAAGTGTTCCCTGCAGTTGACAGAAAATCCATTGCAAGAAGGTTGCTAAAACCAGCCAGTCGTCAAACGGCCATACCTACAGTTGACGACTAGCATTATTTATGATATCTTTAAGATGGATATAATTACAAATCTTTACAATATTTGCATTAAAAGCTTCAAATACTTCATGTGTACATGCTTGCTGACTTTTGTAATCCCCATGTGTTCTTGTCCTTCATTCTATTTAGTGAGAAATGTAGGTGTTGACAAGACTTTTGATGCCCATTTTATTCTTCGTAACAATTGTATCTTTGGTATCTTCTTCAGTACTGTTTTTATTTATCTATAGTCTTATGACTACTGTTATCTTGTATTCTGCACTACACAGCTTAGGATGATGCTTTGCTGTTTTGAACAATGACAAAGTCTTGAACTGAATTCTTTTGAATTTCTTTAGACTGCTTCAGGAGTTCTTGAAGAAAAATCTGATGTTGAAATGTGACTGGGGCCCCTACCTGTTCTCATTTCACTTAAGTTATAATGTTCTTCCTTCTAACCAAAAGAAGTTTTTCTTTCCTCTCCATCACACACACACCTCACATCTGTACTATCACTTTTCTTACCAACTGTTTTTGTAACATGATTTGAGTACCATGGCTCTGATTCCATTCATTAAGTTTGGTGTTTTTCAATACATTTACCGTATTTGTATTTACTTTATTGGTCCTTATTTGCTTCAGTATTAACTGTGTCTCTATCCCTTATCTGTCCTTCTACAGGAGGCTAGAAGAGATAAGGCTTTTAAGTCCTATGAGAATGAATAGACTGTATGGACCTTGGTATCTTTCAATAAAAGAGAATTATAATAGAAAAAATACATTTTTAAAAAAACAGGATAGAAAACACTATTGTCCTAAATATCATTGTATGCTCTCACTCAATTAACTGGAACCCATCAGCCAAAACCATAAAACACAGTCTCAGACCCAGTCAAAGTACAGTAATGTACTATCTATGGACAGCAGTGTTTACACTTATGGTTTAATTATGAATTCAGCGAGTGTACAATAGCGTAATCCTCACCCACTGTGACTGTACACAGAGGATCACGCTTGAATTGTGGGCTGCTTTTAGAGGACTGCAAAAAATAACACCTTGAACAGTCTGACTGAACCTTTACCTCATCTGTTCCCATTTCACTCCATCTTAAATCATTAATGTTTTCTCCCTTCTAAAACAAGAAAACTCAGTGGAGCTCTTTTCTCTCTATCAAAAACCTTCCAGCACTTAGCATCTCTACTGTCCTCTGCAGGCTTGTTGTCATTGATGGTATTACTTATTCATATGTGCTTCAGCTGTGCCAGCACTTAGGTTTGTGACCTTTCACACCAAACTGTGCCGAGAATAATGGCCCGGACAGTAAGGTACACTTTGAGTTGAAATCTATGTTTAGGCAGAAAAGAATAAGTCGCTGTGGTAAAAGGTACAGCTAATGCACGGCTGCCACACCTCAGGCCAAAGCAGCTGGGGACACAGGGCTTCCTCTGCTTTTCAAATATTTATCCTCTCATAGCGTGAGACACAGCATGGGACGGAAAACAAGATGGAGTCCTGCTGGGACCTGGATATGCCAGTGTACACACATACACTACAGGACAAACAGAGCAAAGCAAAAACAAACAGATGGGCAGATTCAGATGTCAGGGACATACACGCGCCCCCTTTGTAACCACAACCACCGTGTTGATAATGGTGGAAACCCTCTGCTGCCTGCCTGCTGCAAGAGCAGCCTGGAGTCTTTAGCATCTTCTCCGTTGAATGAGCAGGTAGCCTGAGGTCGGGTTCAGGAGACCGTCTGCTGACAGATCGCCTTTACTTCCTGGCTGGTTGCTGAGCCATCTTGGGCTGCCTTCCAGGGGATTGTGATTGCATTTTATAGCCTCGAGCAGCCTCCTCATGTCATGTATCCCTCCTCATGTCGCAGACATCTGGTTAGCTCTGGGCTCTTCACGTCTCCCCTGTGCTCCCCGCTGTGCTGGATCGTTTGATTAAGCCTGCATTGCTTGTAATCAGACTCGGGCTCATCCATCCCCCATACCTGCAGATCTGCTTCCTGACTACCTCAAAGTCGTGTGATGGCTGCAATTGACTCCTTTAAATTTGACAAATTTTTTATTAAAACCGTAAGTTTGAGCGAGACGTAAGGCAACTGTAACAGCCACAAGAAGCAACCATGGTGTGTTAGAAAAAGCAAACAAGGCTTTAAATTTCGGACATAAAATATGTATTTTTATTTAGCAATTAATTAAAATGTATTATGATTATACAGCATTACTGGAAATAGGTAATGAATCATCCCTTTGAGCTATTCTGTCTCTCCCTGCACCTTATTATTGTTCATTTTCAGGTCTTTAGTCTTCACGTGTGCATTTTCAGTTAAATTTTGTTTTCTTTTAACACCTCATGCACTAATTGATGACATGACACCAAACAGCGCAGGATGAACTCCGCTATTCATTTGCATTCTCTTATCCGTTAAATTCTGAGCAGCATGGAGCCTATTTATTACCACTTGCTCACCTGCCCCACCACTAAGCTATTCATTATCAAGGTGACTAACCTGCACAGCCATTAGCTGCAATACTATTCATATCCTGTTAGTTAGCGCAGGTATGCTGTTAACGGGCAACGTACCATTAATTCTGCAGGTACAAAGGAAGACGTGACCCCGTTTCAGAGAGCTGTGGTGAGCCTGTGCACCGCCAACACACAGCCGGCGTGTGTTTAACGGGCCTCATAGGGGAAAGAGACTTACAGTGTGTTTACACAGTGGCATCTCTGAGCTGGTATTAATAATAGAGCCACTTAGCATTCAGAGGCACTGGTCTCAGCCACGCTGTTTGTTTCACAGGTCATTAAATTTATGCCGCAGCCCTAATGTTCATTACAGCAGCAAACTGGCCAGGGGTCTGTAACACTCGCTCACTGTCTTTAATCCCCCGCTGTATTCCTAACACTGGCAGTCTTTTCATCCCTCGCTCATTCTGCCTCTCTCACATCTCAGTCCATTTGCTTGACAACAATCTTTTCCTGGTTTAATTAAAAGGATTGCTCCAGTGTTTTCAGGTTTCTTGTCTTTTAATCGTCCGGTCCTTACTGTTTTTTTTTCAATCACCGCACACAGGCAAAAAACAGCATTTCAAACAAATATTGAATGCGGAAGAAATGTTTGTGTTTCACCCTTCAGAGGTGATGTTCTTCCACCTGTTAAACTGTAGCTGCTGCACAAAGCTGTTGCTGTGAGGCCAGTTTGGCCAGTTTCACCTTGGTAGGCTGATCCCTGCTCAGGCTTAACTGCTGGTAATTCCACTTCCACTGTGAAAACACCAAAGTCACCGTGCTGCAAGCTAACAGAGGCTGGAGGTCAAAATGATAGACAAAGGCACACAGAATGTGAAAACTAATTAAGGGGTTTTACACGTTTTTTATAGAAATAATGAGACTGGAAAACAGCAGGGATCTATACAAGGAAACAGGGAAACTTAAAGAAATTAGTTTATGATTCTGGCAGTTTCCTTTAATTTTTCCTTTTTGGTCATTATTTTCTAAATGATTAACCTTGTCTATTGTGTACCTCCATACTCATTCTTTCCTTTGAGCACCTATCTTTTGCCTCTCATCAGCTGCTTAAGCAGAAAAACATCAATCTGAACCACCTCACACATCACAAACATGAACACTCTGCCTTTGGGCAGAAGCAGCAAAACACAGCAGTCCTAACGGGGGGCAAATTTAATGCGCGAACCTGGCAGGGGGCACGTTTAACATGCACACACACAGTAAAATCAACACTGTGTGGATTCACGTTGCAGTCACAAACAGCAGCTTGGTCCCACAGGCTCCAACCGCCCACCAATCCCTTCATTATTCGTTAATGCGACTGATTATTCTCTTTAGAAAAAATAAAAAAGAAAGCACTGCCACAAAGTCCTGCAGGAGAAAACACAAACACTTTAAGGAGCGAGCAAACACTCCGTTTAATCTAATTAATCCTCTTGGAAATGTAGCGCACTTTGAAGGCCGACTGTACAGCTGCTGGAGGAAAGCAACAGCAGTTGAACCGCAGAGGAAAACAGAAATGATTCCCTCCAGGAAGAAGTTTTGGGATTCAGAAAGTGACTGTTCATGCAAACAGACTCCTGACCACTTAGAGCCACATGTCCAGGTTGCTAAACGTTCAAGAGTCCAAATATAAAATTGATTTAACATTAAAGTTCAGGCTCTCAGTTGAAGCACAAAAACTGTAATTAAAAAACACACGGAGGGGACTCGAACACCTTTATATTGGGTTTGCGTATTTGTCATCCTGTCTGAATTGTTATTTAAACACTTGTTCATCACAAAACAAAAATATTTAATGTATTCTTTTACTTTATGAGGCAAAGCAAGGTACCTTCTACTAATCCAATGTGCCTGCTACGATGGCTTCTGAGATGGGCAGCTGATAAAATCATCCATCCATAATGCAAAAAAGTAAAGCATCTTCAAATCTGAGGCTAACAGAGGTAATGTTATAGCTCTCTACCCCTTTCAACCAAAGTGAATCAAGTGCTTGATTCTGGGCTGGCACTAATGCTAGTTGGGAACTGGTTTAACCTGCAAGCTTTTTAAGAACCGCTTTGCTTTTCCACGGCCATGGGAGCCACCATAATGTCACATCATACAGTCAATGTATAGCTCACCAATTTCTCAGCATTGCTAGAAGCAACTATGGCAGACTACTTCGACTCTTAACAAGTGTTGCTCCTGGTCTGCATGGCTACACTGGAAACAAAACATGACTGGCCTTCGAACCACTTTTCTTTTTTAATTTGGTGTAGTGAAAATCTTTTGTTTATTCCCTTGTGGATGAGTCAGAACACACTACACTAGCTGTTTTTTTAAAATGGCGTTCACAAAAGCAATTATAGTTGTTTCTTGGTCATGATTAACCAGCCCGTTCTTTGTTCTGGACCAGCAAAGTGTTCTTGTTAAGCATATTTAAATTTCTTTGACACTTTCTACCAATATTGATAATACTGAAATTCTACTCCCCGTCTGTCTGTCTGTCTGTCTGTCTGTCTGTCTGTCTGTGTGTGTGAGATTACATGCATCTGTCGTCCCATTCTGCCTGGTGCAGTGGAGGATCAGAAGCTATGCAGAGAGTCCAGTTGTGTGGCTCTGTAATTAAAGCTGACGCTGCCACTGAAGCACGCCAGCTCCAGGGTCGAAGGTCACCACACAACCACTGACACAAGCAGGTAACCAGCCACTGTGAAACAGGCTGAAAGGCAAGTTGCCACCACCAGACTCCCTTCATCCACCTCCTAAACCTGTCCTCATCCCCCACTAGTCCCTGCTTCTCCTTGCCCTCCCTTCATTTCGTTCGCTCCACCTCTCCACTCACAAGTTTCTTCTCAAGGAAAAAAAAACACCCGCTTCGACGCATTTATCCATTCAATGACATGAGAGAGAAAGAATAGAGACAAAAGAGAAACGGAGGAAGAGGAAAGGCTTTCAAACAGCAGTGGCGGAACATCTATAGGAAACTCGCACTTGAGTCTTTTCAGCACCATGAAGGCCATCATCGGAGGGGCCAAACATGTCACTGGAAAAGAAAAAATAATGTAGGTGGAGAAGTGAAGTTCCTTGTGTACCTCTAACATGAATAAAGCCATCTGTGTGCCAACATGAAAGCACACTGTTGACCTTTGCAGATCTGTCCTTTTAGAGCAAAGTGGAACTGGACCTTGGTGTGTTTTCTTAGAGATACAGTGAAGAAAGAAGAAGAATGAAGGTATTGAAGGATGCTGGTGCTGAGGTAGAAGGTGCAGCTGTGCTGAAGAAACCTATTTATCATCCTTACAATGAAAGTAAAAAAAAACAAAAAACACAACTACTGAGTAAAAGAGTCCCTTGATGAATTTTGTCAAGTTCAAGTGAACCACGGCTTGTAAACCGAAGTCACATGGACTCAGAGGTCTCTTGTATACAGGTCAGAGTTGTAGTAGCACGTTGACCCTGTAGGTCAGACACCGCAGGCTGCAGACGAGGCCAGTCAGCTGAGCAGTCACTACAATTCCATCTGCAGTGTTTTCAGACTTTATTTTGTGCTGTTCAGCTTTCTAAACACGAGTAACTGCCGCCTGTCAGATGTCAACCTCCACCTCCTCCTCCTGTTCCTGTTCAGAAACCCTCCCGCTTGTAGTTTGATTGGGTTTAGATGCTCATTCTTTTAACAAGCTGTGCAGCTGCTGCTCTTCTTTATGTGGTTCATTTGATATGGACACACAGAAACACACCAACAAACTGAATACACAATTGAATGAACACAATGAAACACCATCGCTACTAGAGCTTTTGTTTGAGCATAAACATGGAAAATATAAAAATATATAATTATTTTTTATTGAAAGCAATGCTAACATCTACTGGCAATCAGGGGAGGGTGTATATGAAAAAAGTACTAGGGCAGAGGGTAATTCATCGTAATCTACAAACCGTTAAAAAAAAAAAAAATCGCCAATATGACACTGTAAAGTTTTTTGCCAACTTTGTAGAGCTGCAACGATCCGTCAATCAGAATGAAATTATACACCCAAACTATCACACATTTCCAAATGTAATACCTTTTAAGATGTTTTCTAAGAACCTTTCCATACATTTAAAAGACATTTTTAACTTTAAATAATTTTTAAGACCCGCAGACACCCTGTTTTTAAATACTTTCAATTAATACCAACACAAAGTATGCAGGTAAATACTCAACCATATTTTTCATATCAGTCAGGATTTTGCAGAAGGATTAATTTATTTGAAAGATCAGGGAAAAGAAACACTCAATCAAACTCAACTGGGATCTGGTAGACTCAGAAACTGAAAATTGTCCGCGTCTTACTGGAACCAAATTTAGCTGAAGATAAGATGCATTTCCTTTCAGCCTGGTAAGTGTCTCGCTGCCACAGATGGATGTGTGTTATTCACACCTTTGAAAAAAATACAAGGCTTCCAGATAAAAGATGGAAACCAGATTAGGTGATAAGAGCTGACGACTCTTATAGCTGCCAGTTCTGCACATATATGTCACAGCACGCACAGAAAGAAAAATCCTGCTATAAGAGACTGCAGATTTTGATGCACATCTTATATGCATTAGTTACCCTAAGTTTGGTCGCGCAACTAAAACAAAAAAGAGACAGGGTTAAACATATCTGTCTCAATGTCCCATTGAAGAGTTAAGGCCATTGACACGTTTCAAAGTCAACAGAGCTCTCACTCTCTCTCTTAAAAACACACACAAGTACAGACATGTAAACTGACAGAGACAATTACACCTACCAGCCGGAGGTTCTGTGTGTACTGTAACTACAGTCTGTCCACACCGTCGGGGATGAACAGTGATCTGACCTCAGAGCAGGGCTAACAGTCTGCTGCACAACTAGAGCGAAGAAACACACTACCGGCTGAAACACAGCTGTCTCTCTGCATTATCTCAGATCATTACTTTTATTCACAGAGCACTCAATCTTACATCACACTGAAGGCCAGAACCCTCACAAGAGATCGTGCTGCGGACATAAACAGATTAAAAACTTGAAATTATTCATTACAATATTAGGAGATGAGCAGAGCTGGAGGTCAATTTACCCCCAAAGGCCTATTCATTTCTTTGAACAGGCGGCTGCCAAAGATGTTCTACACCCTTCCGATCCAAAAAACAATCAATACCACATACAATCCTGATGCGTAGAGTTTCCGAATCAATAGCAAACAAAATGACTAATCTTTCTTTTATTGGATTCGCCAAAAGTGTCAAAGAAGGTGTCAACACAATTCTCAAAGTGCTTTGATTTGCAACGGGGTAAAAGAAGATTGAGGATAAAAATGAACAAAGTAAAAAGAAAAAAGGAATGATTTTTGTGTAGGAAATTTTTTTTGACACATTAGACAATGAACATTTACAAATACAGTAATTCTCCACATTTATTTATTAAGACTACATTAAAAACAACAATCTCAACAACAAGTAGAAAAAATGACTACCTAAACTAGATAATTTTTCTTTTTTTGTGGTAAATTTGTGGCCTGGATCCAGAGCAGGATTCTGGCTGTGTCAGCCCTTTTCCAGATCCGGGAGTGTTTGATGGAGCTGCTAGGTTGTCGCGTGGCAGACCTCTAGCTGCCCGGCCGGTGACTGATGCACACGAGGCCACGGAGGAGAGCTTTATTAAACGATGGCGAGGACCCATCACTCTCCCTCTGACATATTGGGGGCTCACCTTGGGGTGTGAGTGGTGGGGTGCACCAGGAGGCATCAGCAAGATATGAAACATTTAGTCTGTCTGAGTTAACACACGCTAGTGATGACGTATGGTTTGTGTTTGTTGGTTTTCAGCACGCTGCAGTTTTAAATTTTGACTGCGTTTCATATTTTTCTTGCATAAGGGCCGTTTGAGAAACATGCCTGTGTGTGTGTGTGTGCAGGGTGAGTCATTTAGCAGGGAACGCTGTGAGCCGTCATACTGCAGAGAGCGAGGGCGCAATGACAAATCCATCACTTAACCCTCTCATTCATTCCTCTGACACACACTGGGGAAACTTCACACACACACACACACACACACACACACACACACACACACACACACACACACACACACACACACACACACACACACACACACACACACACACACACACACACCTGGAGAGACTGAAAGTACAAACCGCTGACACCCCTTCTCCTCCTCCCTCTGCAGCCTTCATCACCAGCTGCAGGAGGCTCCATAATGTCTAAACCTCCCTGCATACGTAACCTGACGACCACCTTCATTTTATGCTACATTAAGTAAAGGTGTCACACTTACATCAGTAAATCATAATCTCATTAAATCTTAAAGTATTTGTGTAATTAATATGCTGCACTGCTGTCCACTAAAAACATATCATGTATAAAAAAAGTTGTTCAAGATAATGGGAAAAAAAAACATTAAAAAAGCCATTTCTTAGGCACAACAGTGGTAAAATCTTCAACATATACATATCCTAGGACAATCAAAGGTTTTTATCACGGATCAATCAATAATTTGATCGTGGTGAATTTTTTATTATCGAAATAACTGTAAATACCCCCTAACAGGAATGACTTGAAACAGCTGTCTGTCTCACGAATGCACAGTCTTACATTTGTTTCCAGATTTATTTTGAATAGCCTAAGCCTGTCACTATGGCTTGCCTGTTAATGGTCAAAAAAATATCACTGCAGTGTTGAGGTAAAACAACCCAAACAATTTCTCTTTATGTGCTAATTGAGTGAAACACAATTTTCTTATGAAACTGACTGTATAAATAGAAAGAAACCCACATTTTTTTAAAATCACTATGCTTTTGACCATCAGGGGATCAGAAAGTTTCTCCAAACTAACTCTGCAGAGTGAAAGAATCGAGGGCAGAGCGACCATAAAGCCCTTGACTTCTTGGTGATGGACATTTGTCTGGGCCCATTACCTCATTGGAGGTAACGCTGCCATGTGCTCACACTCTGACAGAGAAAATAGTGTGCGTGTGCGTGTGTGTGTGTTTGTGTGTGTGGGGTGGGCAGACAGCCAACACAAACTGACAGAGGCTGGCGCCAGCAGAGGGGTGACTTAGGGGTGATTAAGCTAAAAGCAGCCGACACAAATGTCAGACCTCAGTGACACAGACAAATGACAGCATGAAGTTATAAATGCTTGTATTCATTTTTACTTCTGTAATAGAGATGTCCAGATATATGCTCAAGTTCTGAAAAGAAGCCCAGAATTAAATCAAACCCTTAAATACAGCCACTTCAATATGAGACCAATTTTTGGATGCACAATGAAAAAGAAACCAGTTAAAAGAGGGCAGAGGATTATACATTTGTATACACATATGCATCAGTTGAAGAACAAAAAAGCTTCATAATGTTTTTAATATTTGCATGCATGAGCATTTAAGTGGTGCAGTAAAAATCAACTCCTCTAAAAGAACTCTAAGTATCACAAGTACAAAATAAATTGGGGTCATGTTCAAGAGAGCTTTTTCTAAATAGGTGAGTGAAGCAGGTTAAGTAGAAACATAATCAGACCTATTTTCAGGCTCAGTGTAGAGGTAGTGTTGAGAACTAATTCACCATTAATTTTGATTTATTTGCATTGAGAGATTTCTCATGAAGAACTATCCTGGTTCACAGGTCTCGATGTCTAAATTAGTTATCAAAATACTATCTGTCAGAGTTCGAGTACATGAAGATGTTGTACAATTCTGTTCTTGTAAAATGCACATAAAAGGCTTAAATGGATGGCTTATCAAAGGTTATTAATGTTTCTTAACAAAGCTGTTCGAAAAATAGCAATTTTTTTTCCATACCAACCTGTAGAGATAAGATCTTTAATTATATCTTAACAGAATGAAAAAATTATAGAGCTTTTAGGACATGCACACGTCCTTAAAGTTTGAGTACAACAGAAGTCTGCAGAGAAAAAAAGCTAAGGAAGTGAGTTTATAATAAACTTTCCTTTACACTGTGGTAGATGTGGGACGGTCATGTTAAAAGTACAAATAAAGTGAATACATTTAAAAAAGGCTTTGTTAGTTTCTTTGTGGCCTCTCATTATTTTGTTTCTGTCTAATTAATTCTGCAGGTTTGTAATGTTGTCTGTAATGAGGACATGACTTGTTATTGTCAAATGAGCCATCAGAGTTTTTACAGTTAACAGTTAATTGAAAGAATATTGCAACCACTTTCCCTCAGTGTTTTAAATTGTCTGCATTGTCTCAGGAGGAGAGTGAACCACAGTATGTGTGTGTATGTGTGCTGTTAAGGGTCAGGGGTGGTCCTTATTTTACAGCATCAGGATGTTCGTTTGACAAAATGCCACTTCCTGAGAGAGAGAGAATGAAAGAGCGAAAGAGCGAGCGAGCGAGCGAGCGAGAAAAGGATGGAGGGAGGGGTGGCCAAATGTATTCGGACAGCCTAACATTACACGTACTGTATTTGAACATCAGAAAATGGTGAAAAATTCCAAATGCCCAAAAAAAAATAAATCTGTGTTTAATATGTTGTGTTCTCTGTTCATCCCGAAAGTGTCGAAAAGGACTTAGGTTAGGCCTTTGGGAAAGCAATTTCTTTATGGACTTGTGGCTTCGTGCACAGGAGCATTATGATTATGACTAAACAGGAAAAGATCTTTCCCAAAATGAAGCCTATTATTGTCTTCAACATAATGGCACGCTTTAGCGCCAAGATTGTTATTAACTGGAACAAATCTCTGACCCACAGAGGTGACCGCAGATAAGGTGTCCTAATACTTTTGGCCTTACAGTGTAGACAGAGACACAGGTGGATCAAGGGGGAAGAAAAAGAAGAGTTCAGAGGAAAACAAACATTACTGATCTCTGACATCCTCATAATGAAAACAACTGAGGCTAAACATGCTGATATACAAACATCACCACTGTTCCCCTCTCTCGCTTCCTCTCACTCGCCCTCTCTCCTGCGCATGCACGCACGCACACACGCACACACACAGTTGACCTTTACAGTGAAAAATGAATACATGAATAAAACTAAACTCTGCAAATGACAAATCTGCATTTGGCCCTTCGGGTTTCCCCTGAGGTGAGCTTCTGAGAGTCAAATGAGGGCAGTCGGATTTAATCTGCCGCCTCTGGGAGGCACAGACACACAATACTGCAGACTGATTTGCTATCGAATAAACCAACCAAACATTGATTGCCATTTCATTCGTTAACAGGGACCAAACTAAGGACTGTGAAGCAAAGATGAGAGGGAAGAAAATGAGATGGCAGGAAGAGGCTGGGAATAGAATGAGAGAGGGAAATGAGAAGGGAGGAAAGAAAGAGATGGGGGTGAATTGGAAAGAAGAAATGAGTGGAGGAAGGATAAGAGGAGGAGGAGAAGTGAGGAGAAGGCAGAAACCCTGGTGGACGAGGCAGAGAGGGGGAGAAAGGATGGCTGCTGGGCTGGGAGGATCGGGGAGGAGGCAGCAGAGGGAGCAGCAACAGTTTGACCTTCGACCAGAGAGTTAAGTTGTGGTCAAGTCCAGAATGACAAAACAGTTTAATCCCTACAGAGAGACACACACACACACACACACACACACAGTACTTCTCTGGTCTGAATCAGTCAGCAGAGCTTATCAGAGTCTGCAAAACCAGCAGGATTCCTCACATATCTGTGGCCAGCCTGCCATCACTCCTGTTACATCGATGTCTTTGATTTTATTCATACATACAGTCTACAAGACAATTACCACTTCCTACCACGTGTCTTTAGAAATGCTTATTTTGTCTGACCAACAGTCTAGAAAGACTAAGCAATCACAATTACAGGGAACAAACAAAAGCAGCAACACATAGGAGAGGCAGGAAAGAGCAAATGGTTGGCAACACTGAGACAGAAAATTCTCAAATGATTCATTCATTAATCTTTGCCCAACTTTAATTTCCTAAATTACTTTTTTTAAATTGCCAGTGTCTCACCTGGTTCCATATACCAAACAGAAAAAAACTGTTTCAGAAACATGTGGTCAGGAAATATTTCAGTCAATATTTAGATTAGATTTCTGGTGATCAATTTTATAGGTGAGATTATCTATCATATCAGCACAAATTGTACGTGTTTTAAGTATCCAACCTAAATCAAAAGCTCTCTGATGGACTGGAGCATAACTCCACTTTTTACCATTTACAAAACGTCCGAAAACAGAGATTCATATTCTGCATTAAAGAAGTAGATTATAGACACAAGATCAAAAAGAAGGTTAATAAACACATGAAATGGGAGTTGAAGTTCAGAGTTTTACTTTTCTCAAAATCTTGTCGGCTGAACCAGACAGAGTTAATGATGTGAATAAAATCCAAAACTGTCCAAGAGACCTTCAGCCCCTCTTAAAGAGGTCTGATTGACAAGGTGCAGAAGCTTGCTCATCTTTCCAAAGAGTGTGTGTGTGTGTGTGTGTGTGTGTGTGTAGGTGTGTGTAGGAGTGTGTGTGTGTGTGTGTGTGTGTGTGTGTGTGTGTAGGAGTGTGCGAGTGTGAGAAGAGGGGGTTCAGGTATTCGGTCTGTTAAGCATCTGTCATTAAACAGTGCGTGTTGTATGTCTTTCATGGAACGCTGCTTTCACTCCAAGAAGGAGTGGACCGAGTCAGTTTTCAGTGAACACACAATCCGGAGCAATGCAAGGTTTAAAAAAATGTCTCCTTGAGGATTGGTTCAATAAAGATGGTAGTTGGTAAAGAGGTTTTAAAACAGGATGAAATGAAAGATCTATCAACAATATTTTGTCCTTTGGTTTCTACTATTGTACAAAAATAAAAAATGAGGAGCCAAAACTATTAGTCAACCCTCAAAATAATAAGAAACTATTTCCATACTTGGTTGATCTTCTTGAATGCCGGGATGTGCTTCTTCTCTGTATTTTATAAAACTCAATTTCTTTGGGTCAAACAAAACAAACAAACAAACAAACATGTAACCTTGGACTTGATTTTCTTGGATGTGACTTCAAAGATGATTAATTGAAAAAATAATCAACAGCTTAATTGCTAAATAATCTTAAAGTTCCAGTTCACTATCCCTGCCTAATCATTTATATCACCTATTTATTCTGATAATGAAGACTCAAGGATATTTTCATATAGAAGTAACACCGTCATTCAAGGCGTTTATGTTCTAGTTACAGCAGCTGGATTTAGCAGGTTTCCCATTATCTCTATAAGAACAGTGCATGCAATGAAATTACAAAAATGACATTTTCTTGCAACTTTTTTGGCTCAACGACAGCTCAAATAAAAGCAGTCTGTGACAAATAAAAGCAGGTTTTTTGGAGGAGGAACCAAAAAGAAATAACTGATTTTTTACTCATGCAGCTTCATGATGGCCATGTAATTTTTTTACTTCACTGAAATAGTGTCGTGATTGTAGAAAAAAAAAATCATAGCCAACTATAGACAAAACAGAAAAAAACCATGCACTTTCAGGAATCAACACTGTTAGAACCATTCTTAATGGGAATATTCTCCAGCTTTCAACACAATTCTTTGCTTTGCCTGCACCCACAACCTACAGATGTGTTTAGCTGTGTTATGAGAATGTTTGTGAACAGGCGGCCTTTATTTTCCCTGCTTGAATCTGGATAAGCCAAAACCAAGCACTGCCTGGCAACCAATTTGCAGGACATGGCCTACATGTTTCTTAGTCTGGTTAGGCTCTCTGAAATCTGGTTATTGTAGGTTTTTTAACCCTTAAGAGTAAGTGAAGTGATTAACACAGCCCGTTTCACCATTTTTAGGGGGCCAAGCCCGAGGGGCCGAGGGAACGCGTATGCTTGCATACGTTCCCCTCGGCCCCTCCTTCCTAGGACCAGCAGTGCTAGGAACCCTATTGTAATTGTAAAGATTTTTATTTTTATTTTTCTCCGGCTAAAAATCTGATCTAAAGTTATCAAAAGAATTTTGCTCAGTCAAAAAATGCGCAAATTAATCACAAACACTTTTCTGTAGCTAGCTATAAAAATGTAAACTGTTTGATATCTCGGTCAAACTAAATGCTGTTAACACCAAATTTGAGATCCTTTGTTGCCATAACACTGGGAAGGAATGAGCCCAATTTGGCGAATTTTGGCCACTAGGGGGCGCTAAAAATATGGGAAGTTTATATCTCTTGAACAGCTACACCGATTTTTACGAAATTTGGTTGGTATGATGTAGGGCCAATCCTGAGGCCATATCTTGAAGGTGGTCATGACTGCTCAATGTGGGCGTGGCTTATTACAAGATGAACAACAAACATTAATTTCAGCCAACCTATTATGCTGAGAGCTTTGAAATTTATATGGTACAGATAGAATAGGACACAGTTCTTCCATACCAAAAATTGCACATGTACTCCAGTAGGTGGCGCTATAATGGGTGTAATCGCGTTTTTGCCTGTAACTTCCACATTTTAAATAACACATTCACAAACCTTATATCCATATGTTCCCTGAATAGAGCTGGGTTTTCTGACATAGGACACGCCCACTTCTGCTGCACATTTCGTTCGCTAAATCGCCACATATGCAAAACCTACTTTTTCGAACTCCTCCTTAGGATTTTGTCCGATCTGCGTGAAACTTGGCATGTACACTCTTTAGCTGGACCTGATCTAAAGTTATCAAAAGAATTTTGCTCGGTCAAAAAATGCGCAAATTATTAATGAACAAATTTTGGTGGCTAGCTATAAAAATGTAAACTGTTTGATATCTCGGTCAAACTACATGATTAACACACTATTAACACCAAATTTGAGATCCTTGGTTGTGATGACACTGGGAAGGGATGAGCCGAATTTGGCGAATTCTGGCCACTAGGGGGCGCAAAAAATATGGGAAGTTTATATCTCTTGAACAGCTACACCGATTTTTACAAAATTTGGTCGGTATGATGTAGGGCCAATCCTGAGGCCATGGTCATGACTGGTCAATGTGGGTATGCCTTATTACAACAAATCCAAATTGGCACACATTCAGCCTTTTGCACTTCCAGTGCACTTTCCATTACAGCGAATACCACAGCTCAGACGTTGGCCTGTGTCCTCACTTTTGCCCCGAGCCCGTCATCCTTTGGGGCCAACTTCCGTGGGCTCTGCGGTGCGCGGGGTCCGAGTTGCGCGGGGGGGGGCTTGGTCCCCTTCATAACTGCTTGCAGTTCTAGTCTCTATTTGCGTTGCATCACTTTCATAATATATTCTACTCTACTGATTAGACAGACTATCTTTTCAGCAGTAAGAAACATCTTTAAGTCCTTTGTTTCTAAATAAATCTCATCTCTGAAGACGATCTTTGCCAGCAATAAACCCACAGCTCAAGGATTGCTCAGATTTCCAACATCCGGGGAAATTTTTCCCTCAACACTCGACTCTTTTTCAGATAACTAGTTTATCAGATACTCTAGTAAGACTAATTAACTGAGGCAACTTGTTGGCACAATTTCAACAAAGCTACATATTTAAGTAACCAAAAAGTTGTGTGTTAGAGAGCTTGGCCTTGTTGAAATCCACCTCGATCCCTGAAGAGTTGAGTTCAGAAAAGGCTTAACTGTACTTGACAGTTTTTGAAGATACAAAACTGAAACTATCAGCGTGGGAAAGATCAGATCTTTAATGATATATATAATTTAATGATTTCATTTGAGTGTGTTCCTTCAGACATGGATGTGTCCAGAATACTTTCAGCATAAACAATTTCTACTGAACAAACTGCTTTTCAGTGGTAAATCTACATCTTTCTGCTGTAAATGGCCCCATGCTGAACTGATAACCTGATGCAGATAATTATAACATGGATTTGATTTGAAAAGTACTGCAACAGAATGTCATTTTTATCCATAAGACCTTTTAAAACAGACATTTAAATGATGGATTGATGAAAAAAATGAGAAACAATGGTGGGAAAAGCGATAAAAAGAAGGGTGTAATGTTTATAATCAGTCAGTTAATCAGAGAAGAATGTTTCCTTCCATCCTGTGGAGATGAAAACCTGCAGTGTCATTATGTGTAATTATTGTGTACAAACTGCTGTAACCTGCTGCTTCTCCACATTTTCCTGAATAAAACTTAAGTCCTATGGTAGAAATCCGACTAATTGATCCCATAGTCCCATAGTTTACTTTTTTTCATGTAAAAAACAAAATAATATTCAAGGGAATTTAATGAAACACAACTGAGAAGATGAAGGCAAGTGTTAAAATAAGTTTTGACTGTGCTGTTGATAATCTAGTATAATCTACATTAAGTAATGTAGTTTGTGCAATAATATTTGGGTACTGTACTGTTTTCATTCAAAGACAGAATGATCTGCTTTTCCATCTCACATGCAGAGTGACTGATGGATTTAAAAAAAACAAACAGAAAATCCTATTCTTTAAACAGCAGCCTTCAATGACAATTTGTTTCTGTTTTTGACATTTTTCAATTTGAGCTGGATGGGGGTGGGAAAAGCGAGTTCTGAAATTTTCTAAAAGTATTAAACCGTGTGCCATTTGGGGTTACAAAAAACAACCGACCATTGGTTGGCATTTTCATGTACACGTCACAGTCAAATACCATTGTTTTTTCTGTAACATCTCAAGGAAACATGGCATAAAACTGAAATATCCTTGTAAGTATTGCTAAATACACAGCGGTGGAGTGTACAAAGCATATGTACTTTACTATAATATCATACAATGTGGGGTTGCAGGCAGTTTATTCCAGTTTGTGAGACTTCATAGTTATACTACAAATATTATGCTTAACATTTATTTGATTGCTGTTACGCAAAACTTAACATGCAAACAGATGATGAGCGTATACAGCTGAAACTATACAAGAATTCAAACGCTTCAAGGACTTCAAAAGACTGTTTTAATGTCTTGGCAGGTGTATCGCTAAGTTTATGGTCAGAAAAAAAGGAAGATATTTAACATTTATAGAACTGACACATTTGTTTAAAGGGGAATGAGAACTTCTACACTGTTATTACTTATATTCATGTACAGATATGAATAGCTTTGTCACCACTGAAAGCAGATGTGTGGATACCGAACTGGCTGAAAACCTGTGAACATGTTATTTCATCAGTCTTTAAAGCAGCAGCAGCAGCAGCAGCAGCAGCAGAGCAATCCACTGCAGTTACAGCCGCGTTTATCAGGTGGTAGTTACACGCTACATTTCCTGAGTGATGCCGTCGCGTCCTGGCCTGCAGCAGCAAACCACTGAGGACTCGGAGGAGCTTGGGCCACCCAGGCAGTGAGCTGGTGAGCTGTTGATGAAGTGAGGGGTCACTGCAGGGCTAAGTGAGACCTCACACTGGACAAGCAGGCCAGACCTAGGGCCACGGTGGCATATGGGTGTGAAGGAGGTGAGGAAGCTGAGGAGGGGTGGGAGTGAGGGGGCGCCAAGCTGTCCACTCCGCCTCTCACGAGACCCCCAGCTGTCACAACAGACACTTACCAGCCCTCACACTAAACACCCACCAGGGAGAGGAGGGGCAGCATCCTTCCTCTTTCAAACAGAAGGATGGAAAAGAGGAAGGATGGAGGGAAAAGCGAGGGTAATCTCTTCTTCCTGCTGCTGTGAAGTCGGAGGAATGCTGGGATCTGCCCCTGCTGCCGTCCTCCACCACTTCTGAAGCCAGGCTGCAAACCTGCTAATTATAGCTGCTAAAGGATGAAGGTGTGACCTAAATAGTTATTTTAAGTCTGGAGCAGACCTGTGAGAACTGCTGCGCAGAGAGAGCAGAAGCAGTCGCAGCAGGGTGGAGGAAGTTCCAGCCTCGACCGTCACACAACAAAACACAGCTGCGGTGCTGGGGGGCTAAGGTCAGACTGTAAGACTGATCAAATACTGTGAGACCACAACAGCTCAGACTGAACTACAGGGTTTTCTGTCTATCAAATGATCTAGCAACGGTGCCTGGAACCAAGAAAGGGATCCCGAGGAATCAGAATAAATGATCATTAGATACTAATTACTGTATGGGCAACTATCAACATTAATCTAAGATTAGTTCTGAGGTTTCTTTTTTGATAAATCTGAAATTACTAAATGAATGATTGATAATTTTTGGTAATTCATTCAGAAGAAAAATGCCAATTATGTTAGTTAAATTAGTTGTGATTATTAGTCTCTGAGTGTTTTATTTTTCACCTGCCTGCAAGAAGACTGTTTTATATAAAACAGGCAGCTGTAAAAGCTTAAAATGGTGTGCGGCTGCCTTTTTTCCAAGGTGCAAAGAAAGCATATGTGTGATTTAGTAGGTGTAAAAATTCTGGATAATGGTTTTGCTACAAACAATAACATCCGTGGAAAAAACGTTTTTGTAGACTACTGTTCTTGCTTCAAGATACAGAACCTACAGTTCAACCAAGGAATCAATTTTGAAAAGACACTGATTCATAAACAGGGGTTACAATTTCTATCAAGGAGTATGAGATTTTGACACGTGTACATCCATGAATGCAGCAGTGGTCTCAGGAGAGTTTTCTCCCATCAAGCACTTTCTCTACACAAACATTTCCCACTTTAATAACACTCCCACCTGCCTCTGTTTGCCGTATACATGCTGCTTACACCATTCCTGAACCAAACACCCCCTTCCACCCCGCTTTCTTTCCACACCTGAGAGCCTATTGACAGAGTGTCCTGGTAACACGCGTATCACTTAACCCTGTGTCAAAACACAGGTGTAACGTAAGCCTGGGGAGCAGGCGAAGGTCCTGAGCTCATAAAGGAATGTGCGAGCTGGGAATAGCACCCTGCATGGAAGAGAGGCCCCTCGCTGAGAGCGTACAGCAGAGTACAGAGTTACTACAGGGAGGAGAGCTGGAAAACAGCCAGACACTGACAGAGGGGGAAGGCACACCTTCACCTCAGGGATCCACAACCCAATGAGACAGAATTGTGACTCAGCTATAATGAAAGACAGAAAGTTTTGGATGGCGGATAGAAGAAAGAAAGCGGTTGGTGAACTTACCACGGCGCCCCGTATATTCGGAATCCCTTAATGGTGACGTCTGAGTCCTGCAGGTACACACAGTTTGTGAGGAGCGATTGGACATTGTCAAAGTCCTCTGGTTTGAGTTTGGAGACTGAGGGGAATCGGTAGTAATCCTGCTTGACCAGCTCGGCCATAAAGTCCTTATCGAAGGTCAGCTCGTGATTCCCGGCAATCACCACTTTGAACTCGTACGGTAGGCCACCTACAAGAGACAAGAGGAAGAGAGTGGTGAGCTGCAGTCTGATATCCACATATGAACCTCCAGTCTGTATCTCTTCTGATAGAAGTCATACAGATATTGAACTGAGCTGAAGACATTGCAACTGCATGGTGTTCACCTGGCCTAGCAGGATTTCAACTTTTTAAGCATGAAATGTAAAGATATTATCAATTTCCAGACCATTTTGACAGCAGCAAAACTCTTGAATCAACTTAAAGTTCTTAACTGGAGCTAACTTTAGAATTCAGATAACATACAACATCAAAGTTGCATAAATGAACTAAGGCACACACCAAAAAGCTGTGTTTTTCTATAGCTGTGATCTACAAGGTTTCTCACATCAGAGGTGGTTTTTAACCCGCCCTAACGAATAATTAAGAAATCAAGAGGCCAAAAATCAAGAGGTCAGCGTTTGATCCATAAATTAACAGATTTGATCACCAGTTTTTCACACATCTGTTCCAATGGTTTTAATATCCTGTATCTGCATAATGTAATAATTGTAGCTTATTGCAATGAGAAATTAATGAAGCCCATTCACACTGAGAAAAATACGTTAATCAATTATTCAGGATGCCTGAAAAATACAGGTTGTTGCAGAAACATACACACAAAAAAACAAAACAAAAAAGAATTTGAGGATTCAAATTTTTGTTAAATCTTTACTTGTACTTCTTTACTGCATGTTGTCTGCAAATCCTTATAGGATATTATTAAATGTACACTGAAATTTTTACCTCCCTGAAAATAATTCTTTACACTTCACGTATTCTTCACCTACAATATATTTTGTCCATACTGTGCAGCTCTGCTCCCCATCAAAGCAGAACAGTATTTTATAAAATCACAACAGTGTTGTACTTTCTACCCGGTCAGTGTATTTTTCCAGAAGCAGCAGACTATCCTAATATTTTGGACATGAAACATACACTCCCTCAGTAGGTCCTTGTATACCCAACCCTGAGCACAGATCAGGACTGGAAAGAAAACTCAGATAAGTGGAGGGGAAAAATACCCTCAATTCAGACAGTCAGAGAGGTTACAACCACAGCTAACGGCTCTGCTTGACCCCTACAGACCACCGTCCATCTCTGCAGGCACCAGGCAGCAGGGAAAAGCATGAACCTGAACTAAATAGAGGAGAACATCCATTACAATTCTCATCCCCTCATCTTTCAACTTCTGCTGTGCCCTTTTTCGCTCTCCTCTGTCAAGGTGATTTGTCCCAGTTCCCCTCCACCATCAAGAAACTGACTTAATACTTTATTCCAGCCGATTGAGCACTCAACCAAAGGGTCTGGCCTTCATCACCCTTCCTTTCTCTCTCTATATTTCTTTTTTTCCTGTCCTGGATTCTGTTTTTTACACTGCCTGTTGATTTCATTCAAGTCTTCCTTCCTGCCTGTCTTTAACCTGATCTGTAGGTTCTCTGCAGGATAATTTATGTGCAGTGACAACTGAACCATATAGGGAAGAATGTGTGCTATGGGTGCTGCAAATTATAGCAGCCTAAACTAAGCCAATATAATTTATAATAGGCCTGCAACTATTTGTTATTTTTATGTCTGATTAAAATGCTGATTCATTTCTCAACTAATTTATCAATCATTTGATCAATAAAATGCTCTAAACAGTGAAAAAGGTCAGAATTTTCATTTTAGTTTGGTCACTTTCATTCAATCCTTACAAGTAGACAATGAATAATTATCAATTAATTATTTCAACTCACAATTTATTATATTTTGCATTAAAACTGTAGACAGAATACTACAGAACTCAGTTTTTAACTGACAGCAGCACGTTAGAAGCTGGAATTGACAGGAAAAATGACTGAATGCCTTATTGATGAGTTCAACCTGATTACTAAAGATTATTTCTTTACATACTATCGAACCGTTTGGATACCATGTGGTGCTGTAAGAAATTACCATCTCCGGCGGAGACCCTAAATATAAAAAAACAGTCCTTGATTGCCAGAATTGTACAAAACAGAAATCCTTTTACATGCATTGCAGGATTACTGCACAGGTCTATAAGCAGGATGCCTACATCCACCTTTTGTTCCTGTGCTTCTTACTGCTCTTGGAAAGTATCGGCAGAAGGTTATGAGGCATTCCAAGAGGGCAAAATTGAATTAAATGGTGAATAAACAATGCAATAAAACGTATTTGTTGAATGAAAATACTTTTGACTCATAATAGTAAGATAAGATGTGAGCACGATGCTCAATTTTGCAGCACTGAAGTTCAGATTTAGAAACAAAACAAACAGACATTGAAAAGAATATAAATTCAGTCAAGATACTTTTACTCGGTGCAGATAAATAAAATGTTCCCCCGCATCGGTCTAAGGTGTGTGTGTGTGAGAGTGCGACCGAGCAAGAGAGAGCGAGTGTTTGTTCTCTAATGCTGAAAATGAAAGAATCATGGTTCCCCCGGTCTATAGGTTTCATTCCCGCTACTCTAAATTAGCTCTTGTCGCGTCTCAGGATCATAAATTCCAGTCTAACCTTATATGAGAATACAGTCTCTCAGTCCCCTAGCACTCTAACTGGATCACACACACACACACGCACACACGCGGATCATCGTCTCCACCACCACCATGCAGGAAAAAGGTGGGGAAAAACCTAATTACCATCCAACAACTCCATCTCCATTACTCTACTGGGAATTTCGACTGCTTTTTATTGCCACCGTGATACATCTCACCGAGGGTTGGAGGAGTGATACACCTAGATTTATTTTTTATTCTTCACCCACAAACAGGGGGCTAGAAAGACAGAATGAAAATCAAAATGAAATCTCTGTAAAGTACAAGAACAATATGTGCAGAGAAATGTTTTGTCATTCCTCTCAAGAAGGCAGACTTCAAAAGAAGACAAAAACATCTGCACCCAGTGAATTTTTACAGGACGATAATAAAAATACATTATTTTCAAACAAAGTAAATGAAAAATGAAATGAAAAATCATACTGAACACTGTATCCCTTGAATTAAAGAGGTGAATATCTAAGAAAATGTAATTGTCACCTCCCCCAATTCTCTCTTCTCCTCGAATTAATCTTTGAGGAAATATGATCCAAGATCCAAATCAACATGTCCAGTTAGTGCAAAAGCTGCGAATATCCACTAGTTTAATAAAAACAAGCCTTTCCGTATCAGTTGACTCAGCTCTAACTGAGGCTGTGTCTGTTTCTTTTTTAATTGTCTAACGTATTTTTAACTTTTTATACATATATTTACTACAGCTGAATGCACTGATGCACACTGTAGCTGGTGGAAACAACTTTGTTCAATTTGTCTTATATGCATATGCAAATACTCAAGGAAAAGGCAATGAAGTGAATCTGAATTCTGAATCTCTATGGAGTGTTTTAGCATCTTTCAGGTTTCTTTTTTGGTTTAACAAAATGCAACTTTCCTGTTCCGCCATTGCTGTTGTATGTACTTCCAGCAGTAGTTTAAGGATAAAACAACAAAAGCAAAACGAAAGTGAAAAATTAACTACTATTCACCAGAACCCCATGACTTGACCATGACTTTTCCAAAAAATGATCAATTTCCATGCCAGCTAACTCGATTTCTCCAACCAACAGTCCGCTACCCAAATATGTTCTGTTTACAATGATATAACCCGAGGAAAATCATGTGGTATTTTACTTAAAAGATTAACAAAATGTGAACAAATGTTGGCAACGTAGATCCCTGCAAATCACAGATATGCTGATACATTTCTTTATGTTGCAATTTTACATTTCTTAAAGTTCAATGTATGTTCTGACAGTGTTGTGCTTATGGTCTGGTTAGGTTAAGGCACAAAAACAACTTGGTTAAAGTTAAGAATATATCATGTTTTGGTTAAAAAAAAACGTTTTGGTTGCTACAAACACGTCTGGAAATTGTCCTGAGGTCTCTTTTAAAGTTCCTCAAGCAATCAAGTTGTTTCACACTTGATTACTTGAGTTTGTTTAAAATATAGTCTCGAACTGCGGTTGCTGGCTTGGCAGCCTTTTCACTGAACTATACCACTATCTGCTCCGCCTCCTGATACAAAAATCAGCTCATATGCATGTAATGTGAACGTGATACAGCTCATATTATAGAAATGTCAATATAGTATGTAGCCCATGACCTTTCAAATGTTGCCAACATTTCATCTTTATTCTAGAGCCCCAATTATTTTTCTTATGAGCAACTAACAGATTAATTTTTAGCGCTACTATATTCAGGCTACTGTTTGTACTGTTGTCTTCACAACTTTATAAGGTGATGATATGTAAATGTTAAGTTTACATTTTTCGTCAGTGATGCATTCATCATAATCAAGGATCATTCCATGTCAAATTTAGGTGTATAAATGATGAGAAACCATCATATCATTGTGGCAGTGTATGTAAGGAGAAGGGGTTGTGTGATTGGATTGTGATACTTGCACAATTTTTATTTACTATGTTTAACTCAAAAAATTATTTGAAAATAATGTCTCAAACCATCTCCAGTGTTGTTAAACAGGAAGTGAGCAAACCCATCTACAGTTAGTGCACATTGTTGAACACATCATCTTCTCCCATCTATACACATTACACATCTGAGCACAGACCCAAACATACATAAGCTACTGAGGCATCTGGGAGCAGCTCAAAGCAGAAGATCAGAGCTCGTTCTCTCCCATCAGACAGGCTGGGTCAGGAAAAACTCGTTCCTCTGCATCGATCTCCAATGATTTCCCTCTACAGGCCAAACATCAGTCGATGGCCAGGACAAACTGCTGCCTCCGACCAGAGTCTGAGAGGAGCAGATGGAGGAGGCCAAGAGGGAGGAGTAGAGGAGCACAAGCACACCGCCCAGTTTACAGACGCTTTAAATCTACAATTACAACCTCATCCAACCCATAGTTAAAACTCTTTGGACTCTGTTGTCCCTACAGTGATAATTACAGCTTTGCTTTCAACAAATGCTAAATGAAGATTATCGTATGTTCCTTAAAAGAAATCCCAGATTCTTATAAAGTGGAAGTGTTTTTTTGTAACTTAACCCAACACGAGAGTTTAACATAACTCGCAGTGGAGTTGTAATAAAAGCCAGTTCTCCATATACTCACGTAGCAAACTGCAAGTTTACAGAATACTTCAGTTGGACGACCATATAAATGAAAACCCTTGATGACATAAAATATGTAGCATCACAACTTTAAAATAACAAGTGTTGGGCCTCATGCCTCTATACCACATGCCTCAACAAAGAGAAAGGCCTGTAGGTGAAGCCAAAAGCCTAAACTACTAATCCCCCCCAACCACGAGGGACTCAAGAACAAAGGACCATAAAAAAAGGGGTCCACAAGGTGTGAAAACCGCGTCACCCGCTGACCTGCCCAGAAGACGTCACCTGGTCCCTATTGGCTGTGAGCCAGGAAGTTCCGCCAGAATCACGGTGACGTCACCTAGAGATTAAAAGGTCACGCACCCCGAAGGACCGGTGTATTTTCCCGACGACTACGTGGCGTGTCAACGTCTGCAGCTGTTGTCTTAAGGATACAACCTGAGAAACGTTTTCCCTCCTTTTTTTTTTATTTTTTTGAGCTAAAGTTCAGTTCCCTCCTCGGTGGACGAGATAGAGACTGTTTTGGCTTCACTTTCGTTTTGTTCGAACATTCAGTATTATTTTGGATCCCGAGAGGAACGCTGCACAACCCAGCCGTTCCCTCACTACCTGCAGAAGGAAGAAAATAATCGTCAGAAGGGACGAGACCGTCCCTCCCTTCGTGTCGACCGATCGCTGTGTTACAGCCTGCCGTCAGCTGTGAGGACGCTCCAGTCTGATCCCGCGCTCGCCTCCTGAAGGAGTTGGAGTATACGAGTTAGCCGGGCATCCCACGCTACCGCATCCCGCGGCATCCGAAAGTAAGAGGTTCTTTGTTTGGGCAGAAACAGATAGTATATAGCGTGATTGTTTGTTTTTGTTGTGAAAGGACCGCCGAGTCCGCTTATGGTTACCTGTACTGTGTTTTCACTGTGTTTGATACGCTCGCTAGGAGCTCTTTCAGGCAACCCAGCCTGGGTAGTCTTGCTGCCGTGTGTGACCACAATACGTCGTATTCCGGCTCGATCAGCGGACGGCAAACGGACCTCGATTCGCTTGCCGACCACTGTTCGAGGGAGAGACGATCGCTGTGTACCACATGGTCGTTGGGTTGTTTCTGTGTTGTCTGCTAAGCCTCGCTTAGCTCTTTCCCTCTTTTACTAACACACATACACACACACACGCACACACACATACACGTTGAGAGACGTATACTGTTTTGGGCGATCTGTTGTAACACATCGTTAACAACTCCGCTATAACCCAAGACGTGTACTTATCATCCCTCCTTCATTGACTATAAAGACGGACTTCTACTAATTCGGAATTGTGGGTATCATCCCTGTAAATTCGACCCTCGTGTGGCCAAACCGCACAGGAGATCAAAGACGGCGCAACCGCTGCCCTTTGTTCAAATCTCGCGCGCACATGAAGTGACCACCCCTGGTCGTTACAATCACTGCCGCCATTTTTGAATTCCAGGTACATGAATCAGCACATCTGCATTCATCCCCTCGGAATTCACATTCCTGCGTGACAGAGTCACATCCGGTGTTTTCTGGAATCTCGTCGGCGAGATTCCTTAGATCACGCCCACTAATTTGTAGTCCGGTGAACGTGACTTCCCAAGTCACGTTCAGCACTTTGTAGTCTTTGTTGGAGACTTACCTATACACACACACCCTCATACACACATACATACTTACCTACATACGCGTACACCTACACACACACACACACACACACACATACATATTTATCTACACACGCGTACACCGACACATACACACACACACACATACATACACACTTACCTACACACGCGTACACCTACACACACACGTTTGGCTTGCTTATGTTTTATACTGTCAATAACTTAAAGGAAACCATTGTTGGTTAAAGGTGGATTGTTTGGTGGGAGGAACTTTAATAAACACTGTTGACTTTAAATTGGACAGCCTCTGTGATTATTTGTACAATTTCATGTTGTAATAACTGCTGGTTGAGATGGTCAGTGCTCGGATTCACGCCTTCCCCCTTATTTAATTATTGATACTTTCATGATATTGACAATTTGAATAACTTTCAGGCTTTGAGACTCAAGGTAAATCAATTGATTGTTGATCCCTGATTTCAGGGTGGTGCCCCGTGTTCATTAACGACTCCTAGTCACCTAGGTGTCATTAATCAACTATAACAATATTCAATTAATTAATAATTAACAAATTAATAATTAATTAATAATCAATAATCAATAACGATTCCCAACACAAGCGTAGAATCAAAAGACGACCATACCAAGTTTTTCAGAACAGTTTTTACCTGAAATGAGCAGCCACTTCATGCTTTGCAATCCTCCTCTTTCAACTAGAAAAACATCAAATTATGGAACTGATGCATCTTCAAAATGCCATTTTTCATGTGACTTGTGTCACACTGCTGATTCTCACCCTCCTCCATGTCTGACTCACTCTCCCTACCTTCATCAAAAGACAAAAAGTGCCCTTGGAGGGAAAATCAAACCTTTCACATTCACTTTATAAGAGCCCATTCAGTATGTAAAGCTCACACCTACAAATGGGAACATAAATAAGCGACATTTTCTCAGCCTGCCGACTGTCTGTGCTTCAAACAGAAGAAATAAAAGATATAGAATAAAAGAACATGCTTTCACTGACTTAAGTGTCAACACCTCAACATCTGAAATAATACTAACTTTTGCAGAAATAACTTTTACAGAAATAACATCTTTAGAAAGATTTAACCTGTATGGACATATAGGTTATTGGTCAATGTGATAAAAGATAGATCCGTTTATCTTTAAACTTGACCAACATCAGTAATCAAATAAGACTATGTAACTTCTACATTCTAACTATTAATATGATGTTATGACCTTTCTGGTGAAATTACAACTTTAATCTCAATTTTATTACTTTTTTCTTCAACTTAATGCATAAAATCTCCTTTCCCCACCATTTCCTAAAAGTGGTTTTAATATTTTAGTTTTAATTTTCTTCCCTCCCATCCCGACAGCTCCACACTCACAACCTTCACCAGGACATTAACAGGCAGGGCGCTCCCAACTGTACTGAGCCATTTTCCACTTTGCTCTGCAATCGATTCCCCATAACAGCCGATATCTCCGTTTTCACTCTGGCTTAACAAAGTAACGACACACACACACACACACACACACACACACACACACGACGTAGATGTCAGCGCTGATGGATGGAGGAGTTTGATAGAAAAGCTGAACAATGTGTCCTCCTGGTGGTGCCAGGTGCTGTATCCGTGGTGACGCAGCAGAAAACAGAGCGGGAAAGAAATAGGGCATGCCTGCATGTGTGTGAGAGTGTTCAGCCTGTGTGTGTCTGTTTCAGTAGAATTAGGGCACAGCACCTGGCAGTAGTTTAAAGATTCAGCTTGGCAGAGTGGGTTCACTACTGTGGCTGACCGACAACAAACCACAGCCACAATTCATAAAACTGAAACTTAAGATTTTTAAGGTGCAGAGACTATTTACAACCGACAACAAAACAACTAGAAAGAGTGGTTGAGTACGTTTAATCACTGCAACTGCAAACCTGTGTCAGTTTGAAGTGATTTTAGGTTGTTTCCACTTTAAGGACCATTATTAATCAGATCACTTTGCGACTTCAATGTTGTGTTATTGTACCTAGCATTCAAACACATTCACACCCATGTTTGTCTGTAATCGTGTCAACAGGCCGGGATCAAGTTTTACAACATGTTTTTCTGTCTTTTTGGGGGTTTCATCAAGTCAGCATTTTGATTAACTGTCTTTTGAAAAGTCATTTCCGAGGAGATAAAGGTTTCCAGCTAAAGGCAACCAATCACATAGGGAGGTATATGAGCTTCGACCACTTCAACTCTAAAGGGAAGGAAGCATGGCTGTCATATAAATTGTGTTTTCACATTTATCTAATATAAAAGGCAGTGAGATTCATACAACTGTGCATGAGAACCAAGAGGTTTTGTAGCTAAAATGATGCTTGATTTGTATTTTTTTTATTTTTGCACATACACATAGATGAATATTCATATTTTATTCTACTTACTATATCTATCCCCCTTTAATCTCACAGTATGGTAGAAATATGTGCGTATACATTGGTAAATATAGGGTTTTTTTTTGCCATTTGTGTCCATTTTCGTTCTTGTGAGTTGTATGATTTTGATGATGAATTGCCACTGCAACAGTAAAATTTAACATGTGGATTATTAAAGATAGCTGGCTTTGTTTTTTGTGCTGTAAAAACTGGATCACTGTTGGAATCCACAGTTACTTAACTTCTTTTTAAATGTTCTATTCAAAAACATCGAATACATCCAAACTAGTTCAAAATTACAGTTACATCAACTAACAAAACAAAAAAGCATTTAAGAAGTAATTTAAAGGAGTAAATTTGAAATATCTAAATGGTGTAATGCCAGTTTGTGATTTTCTAATTTTAATTTCAATGGTAGTAAAAAAAAAAAAAAAAACGTGTTTTCTTTTAGACTTTTCATGCTCTATTAATGCATTTACTCATTATAACAAACTTCAAATTGTGGTTCAATGAGAAACATTCTCACTAGAAATCTACACTTCCCTCCCGTTATTTGTCGAGCTGGATACGCATTTTGAAGGTAAACAATAAACATCACTGCCAATGTTCAATACCTCTTCAATTTTCAACATTAAACCGCTTTGTGTTGTTTCCTCCCTCTCATCTTCTTTTTCATATGAAGTGACTTTTTTCTCAGCTGCTGGATTGTTTTATTGCAGTCCATGTTTATTCACCCCAAATAGCCAGTGAAAGACATTAGTTGGAACTAGCTAGCATCGTGCATACCAGTTTTATGTAAGGAGGGTGCCTTTGTTTGCATGACAGCTCAGAATCTGTCTGATTTTAAAACTCACAAGGAAATCCAGTTATTTTGGTAATTTCCTCTAGCATGTTCTTCACTCTTGTCTATGTATATTCATGAACTAGATTCATGCGGCTTTGGGATACAAATTTTCCCTCCAGTTTTAAACATTTGCAACTTGCGCAGACATGTCCTAACTTCCATAAATCTATCATCTATCTTTTTTGAATGTATTCACTTGTGTCTTTAGATTTACATTATATGCAGTCAGGAAGCTGCTAAAATGTGCTTTTAGACGTTGTTTTCCTGCTATTAAACTTCAGGAGGTAGTTTTGTCTCACCTGTCAAGTGCCAATGAACAGACAAATACAAACGACTGAGACATAGTCAAAAGAATTCAAATGTGTTCAAACATTGAAAGCCAGTGTGGTGGGTGGCACTTATTGATTTATGCAATTGGTGAGAGGGAATGTCAGACAATGTGTGTGCGTTTTTTGGTTTGTGTGTCTGAGCGTGAAACATGACTACATTAGAGGGACAAAAATGCTTCAGTCACTTCAGCTCTCGTCTAGAGATGAAACACTGGCTGCTGGGACAGATACCACACATACGCGCGCGCACACACACAGCCAAGCACTCCCACCCACAGCATGGGGGCAGAGGGAGAGGTCAAAGGTTAACTGAGGCAGGGTGTTAGGTCAGAAGGGTTAAACTGGAAACTTTAGCACAGCAGTTGTGGGGTCTGCAGGGGAGGTGGAGGTGCTTCACTGTGTGGTCCAGTTACTGGTTATGCGTGCGACATGTCTCGTGCCTTTTGCCGCTCACACTGCTCATGGAAGCTTGTGCATGTCAGTTTTGTGTGAGTGTGAAAACAATGCAGTTGCGTGAAGCTGCGTTTTAATCAGCTTTGTACCTAGCCAGTCGTTGAACTTCTTGACCTCAGAGGGCAGGCCCAGCTCGGTGAAGTCACCCATGTGCAGCAGCACGTCGCCATAGGGCATCTGGATGCCGTCTGTACGCGAGTGTGTATCTGAAACACACACAAACCTGGTGTGTCCCGCTGGTTTGGGAGTGTCATAAGGAATGGGGTCCACCCTGAAAAAGACAGAGAGAGAAAAAGGTGTTAAGAGTGGGGCTGAACAATAAGTCCTAACATAAGAAATGATGACATTTATCTCAGGAATGAAACAGTAACAAGTATTTCATGATTCATCGGTGGCGGCTTCTTAATTCAGACATATTAATTTTGATTCATTACAGTCTGACAGGTTAAAGATTTTTCCGGACTGTGGGTTAATTGGTTAACCTTCAGTTAGAATCAGAATTTTGTGGGGTTTGTTGTGAAGTAGAGTTACATGCAACGAATTTGCTTTGGTTCTGTTCAAGTTATTCAGTTTAAATTACACAAGAATTTGACCAGTTCATTATTGAAAGCTGTAATATGGGGCATCATTGGAGTCTTGGGGTTAAGATGTAGCCCATACAGTCACTACATTGCTGGATTAGAGTCCGGAGGGAAGTGTTTAATTGCACCACCATCCTCTCTGATCCCGACACTGCCTGTCTGACTCGTTTGTCGCTTTCAACAAAGTTTGCAAACAAACTATGAAAAAACAAAACAAAAAGAAAACCATTTTATCAGTACATTATGCATGGCTAGGTGGAAATTTATGTCAGTGACGCTGTTTAACTGCTCTGTAGGTAAGATTGTGTGTTGGTGACGCAGGTCGTCTCTTTTCTTTCCTTTCCAGGGTTTATTTTTGTCCCTCAAAAGAAGATGCTTGCTGTTGTTAATTCTTTGAATTAATATTAACAACAGCTCCCACATACCAAGATTATCAATGATTAACACCTGTTATATTGTGTTGAATTAACTGTCTTCACATCGGTGCTACATTTTGCTTTGCTCTAATTTGTCAATCACCTGCCCTGCAAGAAGATCATCCGTCTGGAAATATTTCTCTCACAACATGCTGCTTTACAAACTGCAGTGAATATTAAATTATGTTTAAGTAATCTTTTATTTAACCACATAAACAATGGATTACTAAATGATACAGTAAAATTGTTAAACAGACGGACTCTGTGGTGGCCAATCCATGTGTGAAAATGATGTCTCATGCTCCCTGAACCGCTCTAGTTGTGAAAGTGAGCCTAATAAATCATGGCATTGTCATCTTGGAATATATCTGTGCCATCGGGGAAGAATAAATCGAAAAAAACCTGGTAAGTCAGTATATTCAGGAAGTCAGCTGACCTAATTTTTGGGGCACATAACGTTGCTGAACCTAGACCTGACCAACTGAAGCAACCCCAGATCATAGCACTGCCCTCAGAGGCTTTTACTGTAGACACCAGGCTGATGGGTGCATCACTTCATCCTCCTCTCTTCTTACCCTGTTTCCCCATCACTCTTCCCCCCCCCCCCCGATTAGCCTCATTGATAAGTGGTTTCTTAAGGCTACACCGCCGTTTAGTCCCAATCCCTTGAGTTCTCCTTGCATTGTGCGTGTGGAGATGCTCTTACATTCACTTCTAAACATAGCTGTGGGTTCTTCTGTTGATTTTGTCTGATCTGATTTCAACAAACTTACGTGATCACTGATCAAGATTTTTTTTTCCGACCACATTTCTTCCTCGAAGATGATGGTTCACTACTATCCTTCCAGGTTTAAATAATGTGTTGGACAGTTCTTAACCCAGTGTTAGAAGTTTCAGCAATCTCCTTAGTGGTTTTCTTTGCCTGTTGCAGGTCAATAATTTGACCCTTCTGAAGCAGATTAAGATCTTTTCCAGATCACAGGATATGTCTTCCGCCATGTTTTTTAAAGAAATTAGAAGCTACTCACTGCATTGGTTGGGGTTAAATAACTTGTTGCCAGCTGAAACATATTAATCACTGCAGTAATTATCCAATGGAAGGATCTTACCTATTTGCTTAGTTAAATCCAGGTGGCCAGGTAGTTCATATTTGAGATGCAAGAATTTCAGGTATTCACCCTCAGTTTCTCTTGACACAGTTTGTGAAGATTTTCAGCCCTTTGTCATTTGCAAACATTGTACTACATGTAAAGAATGCCTTTAGCACTTTTGTCATGATCCCTATAAGACAGCTCAAACTGCACCACTTTACATTGAAACTGATATCTTACCTGTTCATGACACTATCAACAGTAAAGTATGTTTGATTCACTGTTATCAGTAAGAATAAGACCAAACTCAACTCACCCTGCAAGCTCTGAAATGTTTCACTTATTCATGAGATGCGTGCCCTTAGTTTTATTTAGTCATTTTATAATTTTGAACATTATTCTGTTTAAAAAGAGCTGTAATTCAAAGAACGTGTCCTTTTCCTCTTTGTGATATTTTAAAAAGGTGCACTCGATCCAGCAGCATATTTTTAGGAAATGTATGCTAATTTCATACCAGATAGCAGAAGGGGCACAGCTGAAGACTGGAACATTAAAAAGATCATTTGTTGTGCAAAATAAATTACATGGTCCACAGAATAATGAATGCAGGAGAGCAAAATGCATCTCAAAGAAAAGAGGAGACATAACAGTAAAAAATGTGTAGTCTGGGCTGGAAAACAACCAGTGCTCGGGCTGATTCGTGCACACAAGGAGGGCAATGGCTGTTTTGTGGCATCAGATTGGCTAAAGAGATGGTGAATTAAGGCATGCCATGTCCTTCCTATCCATTATCTAAAGAAAAAACACTTAGACCCAAGTCTGGCAGGAAAAAACCTTTTTCTTCAGCCTTTTTGTTCGATGTGATCACGTCTGTTAAAAAGGAAGAAAAACCTGTACTTTTTCTGACTGAAAGGAAAGAGGAAAAAAATCATCTTGTCTGTAATTGAAGTCTACAATGTGCAATCTTCCAGCACTCTGCCACTAGACCATTATTTCATTAGAAGGGATGTCACTCTGTCGACAACATCAGACACATAATCAACGCTGCAATCTCCAACCTGACAAGCACACACATACACTTGCACACACACACACACATGCAGAGTCAACCTGCATGTGTGAGCAAACATGGCATAAAAACAGCCACAAAGGAAGATGAAATCTAAAGCTTTTCTGGAGAAGACGTCATTAATAGAGATGGACAAAATACGCACCCCGGCACGAAGAAAAGCTTATTTGAGGACTTCTCATTTGGGAAGCAATTTTCCTGTTTCCCCATTTCTAGGGCATGTTGAGCAGAATATTAGACTTCACAAACAGCCTGGAATCTGTTGTTGTTCTGTTTTTGAGTTGAACTGTCATCTGCACGGTCTTGTTAGTGGTGGGACAACAGTGGACAAGCTGGTCACCATCTGTAGCATTTAGTCACTGTATGCAGTCTGTAGTCCAGCCGCCATCTGCAGTCACTGTCTGTGGTCAGAAGGCTGTAGTAGGGTGGGCAAATTGGATAAAATGCTCAATCATGATAAACAAATGGGTGACGAAGAAAAGATTAGGTGTCTTAGTGAGGAATTTGTTCACAGTGAGCTGCAGAAAAGCTTCAGTGCTTCTTGTCAGACATCCATCTCCTCTTTGCACTCCATTTCTGCTCAAGATATTCCCTCATGTGGTGTCACAACTGTGTTGAAGAGTACCATCTAACGCATCACTCCAAAAACTCCCATAGCTGTTCAACTACACAGAGATCCAGTGACTGTGGAGACTACAGCAAATGACTCACATCATTTTAATCAAACTAATCAGTGAGCACTCGCGCCTTTTATATGAAAGGCATGTGTATCTGTAATGATTCATCATTAATTTATTTGAAATTGTTCCTTCTTTGTTTATTACATTTTTTTTCATGATTTATGGTAAATGTTCTGAAAAATCAATTTAAGTCTGTTTATGGACAAAATAACCAGGTGTGAATGTTTTTGGCCTGTCTGATGAGATAAATGTCTGAGAAATTGCAGTACTAAGATTATATTCTTTATCAATGAATCTGCAAAATATTGTTACGATTAATCGACTATCCCTAACCATTTAGTCTATAAATAGTCAATTTAAAAAAAAAAATGCCAGTCACAATTTCCCTGAACTCAAAGTGATGTCTTGAAATTGTTTCTTTTGTCAAACAAACAGTCCAAAATCCATAGACTTTTCATTTACCATCACAAATGACAAAGAAAAAGCAAATCTTTACATTTCTGAGGCTTGAACCAGCAAATGTTTGACATTTTTGCTTGAAAACTTTGCAAAAGGATTGACTGATTATCAAAACTAGTTGGCTATTAATTTTCTTTCAATCAAATTGACAACCTGTATCTGCATATCACATAACATGACTGTCTGTTGCCACTATCTCTAGCCTAACCACCATCTGTGATCAGGACTCATGGTCTGCAGCAGCTGCATACTTGCTGCATCCTGAATGCCTCCCCAAAGTGTTGCTGAACACTCTCCTTCATTTGAAATAACCTATTTCAACTCCTGCCATGAGCAATGGGACTTCATACAGCTCGGCACTGCTTTGGACAATCACATACATGTACATTTAAAGTGTACACTAGGGATGTCAATGATTAATCATTGATTAATTAAACACTGATAAGAAGTAAACTGATTAAAAATGTATTAACTGACAATCAGAGACCGGCTTGAATACATCAAGTATCTTGTTACAAATTGCAGATATTTATTAACTATATCAAAAACTAAAATCAGATTGAAGTCATTATTTGTTTTTTTACTACGCCTAATATAGTCACCTTTGATGTAGCACTGAACAGACAACACAGAAAATTGTTTTCTAGTGAAAAAACGTCCAACTTATTACATATATTATTAATGATTGACCGATTGACCAACAGTCTATTGTTAAGGCAGCTGACAATTAATTCAAGGAATTTTTAATTAAACATCAGTTGGAGTAAGGCTGGTAGAGTGATTTTGTGTCTTTTGCCTTCAGCCCTCTTCTAGAAAACTTTGAATCTGGCCTGTTGTCTGTGGCTTGTATTTAGTCTTCTGTAGCCTGCAGTCGTTCTTTGGTAGTCACCGGTCCAACCTCAACTTTAAAGCTCTTTTACAGCTTCAGCTATAAGATCTCAGCTTTACCCTGAGACACTGGAGCATGGTGAGCAGACTCCATATCAAACCCACTGAACAAAATGAAAAACTAGCTATGAACAAATGCGTGCGTGCGCACACACACACACACACACACACACACACACAAACACACATTAACTTAAGCCAGCAGAGCAGCACATACATTACAGTGTTGCTGGTGATTAGATTTGGTGCTCTGTGGTGCCTGGATGTCATGCAGCTTTACACGATTCGACAGTTCTCGTCATGGCGAAAGGACGAACGGAGAACCACATGGGACGACAAAACACTCAGCAAATACACACACACAGTAAATATACAGTATATGCACACACAAAAGCATGCATATTAAAACAAAGCAAGGAGGAAAAACAACCTCCATCTCCTCCCTTTTCCTTTGAGATTTAATCCACCCTGAGAATGTAAGTAAATACCAGCAGCCCCTATCAATTAGAGCAGGCCCGGGCCAAGAAACCTTCAAGATAGTGCTGCATAGGTACACAAATACACACGCGCACACACACACACACACACACACACACACACACACACACACACACACACACACACACACACACACACACACATACGTGTTTTCGGGACATATCGGTACATAAGACAAAAATGTGAAAAATGGGAACATGCCTTTCCCAAGGTCCTAGAGGCTGGGGAATCAAAGTGTTTCTTCCCCATGCTTCCAGGAATATGCCCATCTGTTGAGATTTTGGCTAGGGCAAACTTTTGGTCAAACCTGATTTTAATGCTACTTGTGAGGACACTGTCAGGTTTATGTGACTTATAGGTGCAATAAAATCACACACTGATATTTCATGTTTAGGTGAATTGTGAAACCCATGGATACACACAAAATTTTCATGTATACATGACTTATAAAGACTAGGAAAGGGTAGGGTCTGTATTATTACCTTGGCTCCTGTTGGATATGTTTGAAATACCTATATAATAGACACAGGTGTACAATAGTCATGCTCATCAGTCAGGTAACCTCTGACAGAAATGTCAGATATTCACATGTTAATACAACACAGTAAAACTAAGCTTTGTAGAGACTTAAAATGAGACATAGCTAAAAAATGTGGTCAGTCTGCTTTTTAAGTCTTATTGTATTGCATTTATAAATTTTGTAGTACATGTTCATGTGAATAAAGACATGGAACACTTTCTGCCATTTTTTCTTTTTTAATTGCTGGCAAAATATGTCAATTGAAACAGAACAGAAAATACAGAAATCTTGCCTCCAGGGAATTGTTACTGCAACTCATCACTGAAGTGCTATGACTGCTGCTTCTCAGTGACAAACTTAAACTTGTAGGTTTCTCTCCCCACTGTGTACTGTAGCTATCCCCACTGGCATGTCCTTGAACAATTTTTGGGAGCAAGAGATTCTGTGATTCTCAGTTCGTTACTACAGAGACTTGTGTCTGAGGAATTGCCACCTGAGTCTGGAACATAGTCAATATCTTCATAATCTGTACAATCTGAAGATTCATCAGTAGAGATCTGAAGGAAAAAGGAGAAAAAAGCCAGGTTATCATTCCCCATACAGTACCATCACATATTGTAAGTGATGACTTGTAAGAGATGAGTCATTAAAAACATGAAATTGAATTGCATTGGATTCCTAATACATTCACTACTGTGTCGTATACATTACCTGGTCACTTAAGCTTGCAGAGTTTCCATCATGAAATCCACCATCATCGACCAAGGGATGTTCAACCTTTAAAACCATTATTAATACTGTAAATACAATTGACTGAATAGACATTTTCACCCCACTTATATTAAAGTGGAAATGTTTAAATGATTTAAATAACACTTTGAAAATATTTTGCCTCACATACCTACCTATGATGACATACTATTAAGACAATAATCCCTAAACCACAACACATCTCAGTGTGCGATTTGATGTTGATGGTGTATGATATAAAGGAGAACAATGCATAGCATGAAAATTTTCGTTACTATGACTCACCTATCGCATAGAAGTATAACTAATATTTTGAGAGAAAAAATCTGTTGCAACTTTGTCTTTCAAACATGGTGCATGAACTGGAAACAACAAGTGAATGAGAAAAAATCTGCTAGGCCCATGGAGGTTCTTGTAAAATGAATACCTTGAAAAGAATTAATTTGCATATGACCGTATGACCTATTTGCGTACTCACAGAATTATTCATTCTGGTTAACAGACTCAAAATCATCTGCCTCTCTCTCTCAAATATCTTTTTCTTGGCCTCATCGTAACGTTCCTCACACCGAGCATGATGCCGCTTTAGATTTTGCAGATGGCGGCTTGCTCTTGACTGTCCATATCAAGAATTAAATGTAAAAAACCTTAGTCCTAGTTAAGTTTATACAATATTTCCTCAAATAGTGAATATCCTCAGTAAAAGAACATAACATTTTTGAATGAAGGAGAAGAAGGCAGCTGTCTTACTTGCCTTGCAGTAGCTGTCTGGTGGAAGGAGACACCTCCAGTGGTCTGGCTGACCTTAATTGAAATGACAGAGATTCATTATTTGTTTGAGATTACACAGAACTGTAACTAAAAATTATGATGCAATTAATTATAGCAAAAATAGAAATAATAGTGGTTCTAACTTCTTCTGTTGTTGTCAAAGAAAGCTCTAAACCCTACACTGATGTAAATTGATCTACTTCCCCAGAAATCCAATGGTGATATCGATGATATTGTGAACATTTAAAAAAAAAAACTGATTGTTTCGATACAGTGAAAGGGCATTTCATGTATGCACGGGGGCCAACTGAGATATCTACTTAATTCCAAATAGAATAAATTAATGTGTAATTACCTGTTGGAAAGATGAAGTGGATCTCTTGCTCATATCTTGGTCTGCAGAAAGTTGAGTAAGGATCTGAACGCTTGATGTCTGCAACAAAACACAACAATACAGAGTCAGACATATTCTCTTCTATAAATCCTGACTAATTAATAGACAAATGATCATACTTGCTTCAGTGAACATAATTCACAGTATGATCTATGCGCATTATGCCAAACTCTATAGAAACTGCTAACACTGTTCATCATCTGCTACCCAACAATATGAGGACATGTAACACACACTCTACAGTCGTTGGGTCGGACAATATGGGGACATCACCTGAAACACACTCAGTCTTTCAGAGCCTATAACAATATGAGGACATGGTACACACTCTCTACAGTCGTTGGGTCAGACAATATGGGGACATCACCTGAAACACACTCAGTCTTTCAGAGCCTATAACAATATGAGGACATGGTACACACTCTCTACAGTCGTTGGGTCAGACAATATGGGGACATCAACTGAAACACACTCAGTCTTTCACAGCCTATAACAATATGGGGACATGGTACACACTCTCTACAGTCGTTGGGTCAGACAATATGGGGACATCAACTGAAACACACTCAAGTCTTTCACAGCCTAAAACAATATGGGGACATGACGACTGAACACATATAGAGTCCATGTTCCTGACTTCAAACATCTTCTGTTGTTGTCAAAGAAAGATCTAAACCCTACACTGATGTGAAATGATCTGCATCCCCAGAAATCCAATCATGCAAACTAATCAGCAGATGTAAGATGGACAAAAATATCAGCAAAAAGGACTAAAAATAAAGAATTTTGTGAGAATAAAGATTAATTTGATGCTTTAAGGGGAAGTTAGAGCTAACAAATGGTATAGCCAATTTCTTTCTGCTACGCTATTCAAAAACAGGTGATGTTAATATTGATATTGTGAACATTTCACACAAACTGATTGTTTTAATACAGTGAAGGGGCATTTCATGTATGCAATGGAGCCAAATGAGACATCTACTTAATTCCAAATGGAACAAATTAATGTGTAATTACCTGTTGGAAGGATGAAGTGGATCTCTCGCTCGCTTCTTGGTCTACAGAAGGTTGAGTCAGGATCTGAACACTTGGTGTCTGCAACAAAACACAAAAATACAGTGTCAGACATATTCTGTACTATAAATCCTGACAAATTAATGAACAAATGATCATACTCGTTTCGGTGAACGTAATTCACAGGAGGATCTAGGCGCATTATGCCAAACTCTATAGAAACTGCTAACACTGTACATCATCTGCTACCCAACAATATGAGGACATGTAACACACACTCTACAGTCGTTGGGTCAGACAATATGGGGACATCACCTGAAACACACTCAGTCTTTCACAGCCTATAACAATATGAGGACTTGGTACACACTCTCTACAGTCGTTGGGTCAGACAATATGGGGACATCACCTGAAACACACTCAGTCATTCACAGCCTATAACAATATGAGGACTTGTAACACACACTCTACAGTCGTTGGGTCAGACAATATGGGGACATCACCTGAAACACACTCAAGTCTTTCACAGCCTAAAACAATATGGGGACATGACGACTGAACACATATAGAGTCCATGTTCCTGACTTCAAACTTCTTCTGTTGTTGTCAAAGAAAGCTCTAAACCCTACACTGATATGAAATGATCTGCATCCCCAGAAATCCAATCATGTAAACTGATCAGCAGATCTAACATGGACAAAAACATTAGCAAAAAGGACTAAAAATGAAGAATTTTGTGAGAATAAAGATTAATTAGATGCTTTAAGGGGAAGTTAGAGCTAACAAATGGTATAGCCAATTTCTCTCTGCTCAGCTATTCACAAACAAGTAATGCTAACACCGATATCGTGAACATTTCACACAAACTGATTGTTTTAATACAGTGAAAGGGCATTTCATATATACATTGGAGCCAACAGAGACATAGACTTAATTCCAAATAGAATACATTAATGTGTAATTACCTGTTGGAAGGATGAAGTGGATCTCATGCTCACTTCTTGGTCTGCAGAAAGTTGAGTCAGGATCTGAACACTTGGTGTCTGCAACAAAACACAACAATACAGTGTCAGACATATTCTCTACTATAAATCCTGACTAATTAATAAACAAATTATCATACTTGTTTCAGTAAACATAATTCACAGGAGGATCTAGGCTCATTATGCCAAACTCTATAGAAACTGCTAACACTGTACATCATCTGCTACCCAACAATATGAGGACATGTAACACACACTCTACAGTCGATGGGTCAGACAATATGGGGACATCACCTGAAACACACTCAGTCTTTCACAGCCTAAAACAATATGGGGACATGTAGCACACGCTCTACATTCGATGGGTCAGACCATGAAGACATCAACTGAAACACACTCAAGTCTTTCACAGCCTAAAACAATATGAGGACATGACGACTGAACACATATAGAGTCCATGTTCCTGACTTCAAACTTATTCTGTTGTTGTCAAAGAAAGCTCTAAACCCTACACTGATGTGAAATGATCTGCATCCCCAGAAATCCAATCATGTAAACTGATCAATAGTTGTAACATGGACAAAAATATTACCAAAAAGGACTAAAAATAAAGAATTTTGTGAGAATAAAGATTAATTTGATGCTTTAAGGGGAAGTCAGAGCTAACAAATGGTATAGCCAATTTCTTTCTGCTACGCTATTCAAAAACAGGTGATGCTAATATTGATATTGTGAACATTTCACACAAACTGATTGTTTTAATACAGTGAAAGGGCATTTCATGTATGCAATGGAGCCAAATGAGACATCTACTTAATTCCAAATGGAACAAATTAATGTGTAATTACCTGTTGGAAGGATGAAGTGGATCTCTCGCTCGCTTCTTGGTCTACAGAAGGTTGAGTCAGGATCTGAACACTTGGTGTCTGCAACAAAACACAAAAATACAGTGTCAGACATATTCTGTACTATAAATCCTGACAAATTAATGAACAAATGATCATACTCGTTTCGGAGAAACGTAATTCACAGGAGGATCTAGGCGCATTATGCCAAACTCTATAGAAACTGCTAACACTGTACAGCATCTGCTACCCAACATTATGAGGATACGTAACACACACTCTACAGTCGTTGGGTCAGACAATATGAAGACATCACCTGAAACACACTCAAGTCTGTCACAGCCTAAAACAATATGAGGACATGTAACACACACTCTACAGTCGTTGGGTCAGACAATATGGGGACATCACCTGAAACACACTCAGTCTTTCACAGCCTAAAACAATATGGGGACATGTAGCACACGCTCTACATTCGATGGGTCAGACCATGAGGACATCAACTGAAACACACTCAAGTCTTTCACAGCCTAAAACAATATGGGGACATGACGACTGAACACATATAGAGTCCATGTTCCTGACTTCAAACTTCTTCTGTTGTTGTCAAAGAAAGCTCTAAACCCTACACTGATGTGAAATGATCTGCATCCCCAGAAATCCAATCATGTAAACTGATCAGCAGATCTAACATGGACAAAAACATTAGCAAAAAGGACTAAAAATGAAGAATTTTGTGAGAATAAAGATTAATTAGATGCTTTAAGGGGAAGTTAGAGCTAACAAATGGTATAGCCAATTTCTCTCTGCTCAGCTATTCATAAACAAGTAATGCTAACATCGATATCGTGAACATTTCACACAAACTGATTGTTTTAATACAGTGAAAGGGCATTTCATATATACATTGGAGCCAACAGAGACATAGACTTAATTCCAAATAGAATAAATTAATGTGTAATTACCTGTTGGAAGGATGAAGTGGATCTCATGCTCACTTCTTGGTCTGCAGAAAGTTGAGTCAGGATCTGAACACTTGGTGTCTGCAACAAAACACAACAATACAGTGTCAGACATATTCTCTACTATAAATCCTGACTAATTAATAAACAAATTATCATACTTGTTTCAGTAAACATAATTCACAGGAGGATCTAGGCTCATTATGCCAAACTCTATAGAAACTGCTAACACTGTACAGCATCTGCTACCCAACATTATGAGGACACGTAACACACACTCTACAGTCGATGGGTCAGACAATATGGGGACATCACCTGAAACACACTTATGTCTTTCACAGCCTAAAACAATATGAGGACATGACGACTGAACACATATAGAGTCCATGTTCCTGACTTCTAACATCTTCTGTTGTTGTCAAAGAAAGCTCTAAACCCCACACTGATGTGAAATGATCTACATCCCCCGAAATCCAATCATGTAAACTGATCAGCAGATGTAACATGGACAAAAACATCAGCAAGAAGGACTAAAAATAAAGAATTTTGTGAGAATAAAGATCAATTTGATGCTTTCAGGGGAAGTTAGTGCCAACAAATGGTATAGCCAATTTCTTTCTGCTACGCTATTCAAAAACAGGTGATGCCAATATTGATATTGTGAACATTTCACACAAACTGATTGCTTTAATACAGTGAAAGGGCATTTTATGTATGTAATGGAGCCAACTGAGACATCTACTTAATTCCAAATAGAATAAATTAATGTGTAATTACCTGTTGGAAGGATGAAGTGGATCTCTTGCTCACTTCTTGGTCTGCAGAAGGTTGAGTCAGGATCTGAACACTTGGTGTCTGCAACAAAACGCAACAATACAGTGTCAGACATATTCTGTACTATAAATCCTGACTAATTAATGAACAAATTATCATACTTGTTTCAGTAAACATAATTCACAGTATGATCTATGCGCATTATGCCAAACTCTATAGAAACTGCTAACACTGTACAGCATCTGCTACCCAACATTATGAGGATACGTAACACACACTCTACAGTCGTTGGGTCAGACAATATGAAGACATCACCTGAAACACACTCAAGTCTGTCACAGCCTAAAACAATATGAGGACATGTAACACACACTCTACAGTCGTTGGGTCAGACAATATGGGGACATCACCTGAAACACACTCAGTCTTTCACAGCCTAAAACAATATGAGGACATGGTACACACGCTCTACAGTCGATGGGTCAGACCATGAGGACATCAACTGAAACACACTCATGTCTTTCACAGCCTAAAACAATATGAGGACATGACGACTGAACACATATAGAGTCCATGTTCCTGACTTCTAACTTCTTCTGTTGTTGTCAAAGAAAGCTCTAAACCCCACACTGATGTGAAATGATCTGCATCCCTAGAAATCCAATCATGTCAACTGATCAGCAGATCTAAAATGGACAAAAACATCAGCAAAAAGGACTAAAAATGAAGAATTTTGTGAGATTAAAGATTAATTTGATGCTTTAAGGGGAAGTTAGAGCTAACAAATGGTATAGCCAATTTCTTTCTGCTAAGCTATTCAAAAACAAGTCATGCTAACATTGTTATTGTGACCATTTTAAACAAATTGATTGTTTTAATACAGTGAAAGGGCATTTCATGTATACACTGGAGCCAACTGAGACATCTACTTAATTCCAAATAGAATAAATGAATGTGTAATTACCTGTTGGAAGGATGAAGTGGATCTCTCGCTTGCTTCTTAGTCTGTAGAAGGTTGAGTCAGGATCTGAACACTTGGTGTCTGCAACAAAACACAACAATACAGTGTCAGACATATTCTGTACTATAAATCCTGACAAATTAATGAACAAATGATCATACTTGTTTCGGTGAACGTAATTCACAGGAGGATCTAGGCGCATTATGCCAAACTCCATAGAAACTGCTAACACTGTACATCATCTGCTACCCAACAATATGAGGACATGTAACACACACTCTACAGTCGTTGGGTCAGACAATATGGGGACATCACCTGAAACACACTCAGTCTTTCACAGCCTAAAACAATATGGGGACATGTAGCACACGCTCTACATTCGATGGGTCAGACCATGAGGACATCAACTGAAACACACTCAAGTCTTTCACAGCCTAAAACAATATGAGGACATGACGACTGAACACATATAGAGTCCATGTTCCTGACTTCAAACATCTTCTGTTGTTGTCAAAGAAAGATCTAAACCCTACACTGATGTGAAATGATCTGCATCCCCAGAAATCCAATCATGCAAACTAATCAGCAGATGTAAGATGGACAAAAATATCAGCAAAAAGGACTAAAAATAAAGAATTTTGTGAGAATAAAGATTAATTTGATGCTTTAAGGGGAAGTCAGCGCTAACAAATGGTATAGCCAATTTCTTTCTGCTACGCTATTCAAAAACAGGTGATGCTAATATTGATATTGTGAACATTTCACACAAACTGATTGTTTTAATACAGTGAAAGGGCATTTCATGTATGCACTGGAGCCAACTGAGACATCTACTTAATTCCAAATGGAACAAATGAATGTGTAATTACCTGTTGGAAGGATGAAGTGGATCTCTCGCTTGCTTCTTGGTCTGTAGAAGGTTGAGTCAGGATCTGAACACTTGGTGTCTGCAACAAAACACAACAATACAGTGTCAGACATATTCTGTACTATAAATCCTGACAAATTAATGAACAAATGATCATACTTGTTTCGGTGAACGTAATTCACAGGAGGATCTAGGCGCATTATGCCAAACTCCATAGAAACTGCTAACACTGTACATCATCTGCTACCCAACAATATGAGGACATGTAACACACACTCTACAGTCGTTGGGTCAGACAATATGGGGACATCACCTGAAACACACTCAGTCTTTCACAGCCTAAAACAATATGAGGACTTGGTACACACTCTCTACAGTCGATGGGTCAGACAATATGGGGACATCAACTGAAACACACTCAAGTCTTTCACAGCCTAAAACAATATGGGGACATGTAGCACACGCTCTACATTCGATGGGTCAGACCATGAGGACATCAACTGAAACACACTCAAGTCTTTCACAGCCTAAAACAATATGGGGACATGACGACTGAACACATATAGAGTCCATGTTCCTGACTTCAAACATCTTCTGTTGTTGTCAAAGAAAGATCTAAACCCTACACTGATGTGAAATGATCTGCATCCCCAGAAATCCAATCATGCAAACTGATCAGCAGATCTAACATGGACAAAAACATTAGCAAAAAGGACTAAAAATGAAGAATTTTGTGAGAATAAAGATTAATTAGATGCTTTAAGGGGAAGTTAGAGCTAACAAATGGTATAGCCAATTTCTCTCTGCTCAGCTATTCAAAAACAAGTAATGCCAACATTGATATTGTGAACATTTCACACAAACTGATTGTTTTAATACAGTGAAAGGGCATTTCATGTATGCAATGGAGCCAACTGAGACATCTACTTAATTCCAAATAGAACAAATTAATGTGTAATTACCTGTTGGAAGGATGAAGTGGATCTCTCGCTTGCTTCTTGGTCTGTAGAAGGTTGAGTCAGGATCTGAACACATGGTGTCTGCAACAAAACACAACAATACAGTGTCAGACATATTCTCTACTATAAATCCTGACTAATTAATGAACAAATGATCATACTTGTTTCAGTAAACATAATTCACAGGAGGATCTAGGCTCATTATGCCAAACTCTATAGAAACTGCTAACACTGTACAGCATCTGCTACCCAACATTATGAGGACACGTAACACACACTCTACAGTCGTTGGGTCAGACAATATGGGGACATCAACTGAAACACACTCAAGTCTTTCACAGCCTAAAACAATATGAGGACATGACGACTGAACACATATAGAGTCCATGTTCCTGACTTCTAGCTTCTTCTGTTTTTGTCAAAGAAAGCTCTAAACCCCACACTGTTGTGAAATGATCTACACACCCCAAAATCCAATTATGTAAACTGATCAGCAGATGTAACATGCACAAAAACGTTAGCAAAAAGGACTACAAATGAAGAATTTTGTGAGAATAAAGATCAATTTGATGCTTTAAGGGGAGGTTAGAGCTAACAAATGGTATAGCTAATTTCTTTCTGCTAAGCCATTCAAAAACAAGTAAGACTAACATTGATATTGTGAACATTTCACACAAACTGATTGTTTTGATACAGTGAAAGGGCATTTCATGTATGCACTGGGCCCAACTGAGACATCTACTTAATTCCAAATAGAACAAATTAATGTGTAATTACCTGTCTGGCTCTTCTTTTTGACATGCTCTTTCCTTCATGTACTCCTCAACCTGCAAACATGTAGATGAGAAGATGACAAAAAGTCAACGAGACCAGTACTTATTTGAATCATAGAGGACTTTTAAATGGTATTATTCATAACTCATTTGCTGATCATGCTAATAGATCAGTGTAAACTCTGTGCAAATGTCATTAAACATTAAAACACTTTAACAAATAATATTAATCTACCAAAGCACCAACAAAGCAACTTAAAAGATAAATACTGATTTAAAATCATCATAAAACTGTACTCTACTTGTACTGAATTACTAGTATCATCAATTTGTGTTAAATAGGAAAACATCATCTAAATTCCAGAAAGAAAAAAAAAACAGTTAAAAACAACTTTGACTGTCTCTGCAGTTGAAGATAAAAAAGTTTGTTTGGAGAATTGTCCCTTTAACTCAGTTTTGCATTGTTATGAACAGTTATATTTAGCAACAACCTCTACTATCTGCTTTTGAAGATTAAACAAAAGTAATTAATTACCATTTATGATACATCCCTTCCAGTTTGTTTAAGTCCACTGCGTGTGTGAATTCCGTTTTGCTAATTAGCCTGCTAATTATCTTATTAACTGTCTCTGCAGTTGAAGATGAAAAAGTTTGTTTGGAGAATCGTCCCTTTAACTCAGGTTTGCATTGTTATGAACAGTTATATTTAGCAACAACTTCAGTAATTAATTACCATTTATTATATATCCCATCCAGTTTGCTAGCTATTAGCTAGCTAATGAGCCAACTTTACCTCATGAGGTTGGTGCATCGACGTCAAAGGATTAAATGTCTTCTGAGCGCTGAAGGTCCCGGATGTGCCGTTCACGAGAGCTCCGCTGCAGTCGTATCCGGGGCTTTGCAATTAGGTTCAGTCTATCGCCCAATCAGATGCCGCATCACTGACTGACTGACTGACTAACCATCCAACGCTGATCTCAAACGCAATCATTGTGTAAAGCTAGTTGCCAGCTGCAGTTGTATGATCAAACGGAAACAAAACTGAAACCTAGTATAAGACTGAACTGTGTATATAACGCTAGAGGGCTTTTATTTTGAAAGGAAGAGATACAGGAAATTGTTAATGCAGGAACTTCACCAGTCACGGACTTTCCTCGTCGTGTTTACAGCCGAAGCTCAGCAGCACACACCGGAGTTCAGGTAAGAACAATGCTTCTAAGTTGTTGAGAGTTGTCACGTTGTCATGTTTTGCAAACTGCTGTTACAGTCAATCTGGTTCCGGTTGTATGGGAAACTGTTCTTAAACAACACTTCATAGGCATGTGAAAATGTTTTTCCCACTGTCCTGATTGTGGTGTGTTATATAGGTGTGGTGTTTTAAAAATGTCCTAATTTGTCATGAAAACAAGAGCAGCACTTCTGGACCTCCAGAAAAGAAAGTAGTATAATGTGTTGTTCTGAAGGATTTTACAGTTGCTCAGTGAATGAAGTAACTTAATTACCCACTTTTAATGACTAAATTAATTACTAAATGAAGCTGGCATTGTGTACTGGTCGGTTTTTAATAGTGTTTTAATAGTTGTTAAACATCTGCACTTTACACAAGGCTATATTGTTAAAAGTATAAGGACATTTTAATTTAAAATATGATTAATGAAGTGTTGGCTATGTCAATCAATACTTATAGGTACACAAAGGGAGGAGAGACTGACCCTGATGATGACCATATTGAACTGGATGAGAGCAGCAGCAACAGGAACCTCCCAGTTCAACCTACTTTTGCTGTACCTAAAGGTTCCTAAGGTAGAATACTAATTAACTAAAAATGTTACTAACCCACCATATAGCAATATGTGAATTGCTCTTTTATATTGCTTGCCTGCTGGAATGTTGTTGTCTCTTAGAACATTTTGGGTGACAACAAGTAAAGCTTGACCACCTCAGTATGTTATTTCACAGTTGTCAATGCTTAAAGATCAAAACACAAATACTAAATTTACATTACTTTGGGTGAGTATTTTATAAATGTATTTGACAGGGCTGAAGAGCAATAGATTTTGACATACTCAAAGGGAAGGCCACACTACTCACAGGATGTCTGTAATCAAGTTCAATCTGTGTGAGCTCATGCTTCCTGCCTCAACCAGTGCAGTGGACTGTCCTTCCTGGTAAACATATTTTCTGGACTGCAATAACTATATAAAATGTATCTTCATTTTCAGAATGTAAACATTTGAATGCAATAGGAAAAGGCTATGGATATAAACAACTGGTACATGCTTGTTTGCTCATGGTCATTTACTGGCAGGCGTTGTTAAGTACTAGTGGTTCTGTATATCTGTTCAGTTTAGATATCTAAAGTGCTAACTTTACCTTCAATATATTGTTCATGCACAACCCCAATTCCAGTCCAGTTGGGACGCTGTGTAAAATGTGAATAAAAACAGGATGCAATGATTTGCCAATCTCATAAACCGATTGTGGCGCTCTGCTCCCAGTGTTCCCCTACCATTATATTCTTTCTTTGAGCAGAGCCATCAGCACTTTGCTTTTCTTTTCCAACCAATGAACTTTCTTCATAGAGAAGATACTGCAGCATTTTCTGTGTTAATTGCTGGAATCTGTCCCTCAGGAATGTCTTCTGTCACTTGCAATACTCGAGCGTGATTTTGTATCCGAGCTGCCCTGAGCAGAGTTCTCCACACTGCATGAAAAGTGGGATATTTGTCAGTAAACAGCAATGTAAATTGCTGTGCAAGTTCGCGTTGACAACTCAGCTTCAGATTCCTGGTCATTAGTCAACACTTTGAGGTGAAACCAGCTTATCTCTATCATCAGAGCAGTGGATGATGCACTCCATTTGTGGTTGCTGTGGTGGTGGGCTGTTACTTAGACTACTTGTTCACTGGTGGCCATGTTCAGCCAGCTTTCAATTGCAACATACAATCAGAAATCATCATTACTTTGATGCAAAATATGAAATCCTCTGTCAGTACTTTTGTTCCATGTGGACGACAACAGAGAGTTCCACAAACTTCTAACTAATATTAACTAAATTAATCAATCATCATATCATGTACATGAACAATATATTGAGGGTAAATTAGCACTTTAGATATCTTTACTGAACAGAACCACTAGTAATTACCTCACCTTCCAGTAAATGACCATGAACAAATAAGCATGTATGAGTTGTTTATATCCTTAGCCTTCTCCTATGGCGTTCAAATGTTTACATTCTAAAAAGTAAGATATATTTTATGTGGTTATTGCAGTCCAAAAATTTCTATATGTTTACCATGAAGGACAGTCCACTGCACTGGTTAAGGCAGAAAGCATGTGCTCACACAGGTTGAACTTGATTAGCCCTGTCAAATACAATTACAAAATACTGCAATGTAAAATCAAGTAACAGAAGTACCATGCAGAAAGATGTATGTGCA